>NC_054388.1:74835827-75023327 GCF_017654675.1 Xenopus laevis
TTTGATTTGCAATTTTAAAAACTAAAAATTCATAGTAACTCACATTTTTAGAGCAAAGCCAATTCAGTTAACTTTATGTTATAAAAATCATGATTTAGCTACCTGTTTATTAAGTGTGTAGATAAATACAAAGAGGGAAATGTGAGTATTTGTAAGTTAAATACATAACAACATTGATTTCATTTAAAGAAACACAGACAAAATTATAAATTCTTTCTATAGTAACTTGCACACAAGAATGAATATTGACAAAGTGCAGCCAAGCCACAAACTGTCATCGACCCATTTTTTCAGATGGTTCAGTTCAGAAGTATATCCAATTGCATTTCCAAAGGAAATGTAAAGGATAACGAAGGGGGTGCTGTGGAGGCAACAGGAGGAAAGCGAGTCTTTCAGGCAAGAGCTGGCTGAACCCACGGGACACAGACAGAAAAAGGGCAGGAACAGGGTGTGGCCACAAGGCATTTAGAATGCTGATTATTTTCCGACAAAGTATCGAGGATATAAATTATTCTTAAGGTGGCCTTATACAAGCAGATTTTAGTTTAAAACAACCTATAATAGTCCACTTATTGTTACATTGATGGGTGCAAAGGATTGTATTGTCGATCCTACAGGTTTAAACATTTTCATTTAAAATGATGAAATAGGTCAGTGGATGGGACAATCATGCCTTTTGTAAAAGTAAATAAAGGGACGAATCATGCGAGATCTTGATGTCAACACGACAAAGATATGACCAAAGATATGATCACATATTATTTACCATTAATGGGCGAAACATTAATTTCAAATGACAGTTTAGATAAGATTGTTCACTGAGCACCAACAAAATCCCATCGAAATCTGCCCATGTATGGCCACTTTAAGTAACAAAGTTTACAATTACCCATCAGTATGTTCACTCGGTTTTAGAGCAGTGAGATAACCCTATACAGCACATGTAATCTTAAAATTAACTTTTTTTATTGTAATTATATTATGTTCTAAATATTGTTCTAATAATACCTCTCCTTTTCATCATCTAGCTAGTCATTTTAACTGCTGTCTTGTTGCTAGGATGAGAAGGGCCCTAGAAAGCCCAAAATGTCAAGTATTTAAAGATCTGATACCAATAAGCTTGACAGATCAACAAGCTTAAAGGGATTTATCAATATATGCAAATACGCTTTTAAAACATGAATGATGTTATCTAATGAACTGTTTTATAATAGTTTAGCTCCCAGACATCTGCAATAAGGAAGTTGGTAGTATTGATTAAGTTCCACACTTTTCTACAGGACCAGTGGTTAACATCCTAAACACATATTTCTATCATTTTCATTCAAAGATTAGAACTTCTAATCTTTGAATGAAAATGATAGAAATATGTGTAGAAGTGTTCAAACAGGAATCCTCTTGGATGGTAAGTCTTTAAGAAAAAAAAAAAAACAGTATAGATTTCCTTATTCAGCTGCATGAGGAGGAGCATATCCAAATGCCTCCAACGGATGGGCAGCAGCACCTGCCTATGAAATCTACACCCAATGTCGGCACAGTAAATGAAGCTCACAACAGATTGTCTCAAGCTCATGTTAACATTCAGTCCCAAGCTTATTAACCTGGAGATTGATTTCCGATCTCCAATAGCAGCTATTAGAGTGCCGTTTGCTTAGTCTGTTTGAAAAGCCCTTTAAGATCATAGAACAAAGTATTATGTTTCCCAGCAAAATAACTGAGCATATAAATCAGCACCGGTTTATATAGTTAATTCTACATTAGATTCTTTTCATTTCGCTGCCTCTTGCACTTGCACATCAAAGTAAATTGTTCTGCTTTTGTTTTTAAATGGTTTATAGGCAAGCTGACCTAGAATGATTGTGTATGATATTTACAGAAAATATGAATGCAGTGTGCCCACTGAATACACAAGTACCTTTACCCACAGCTTCAGTTTGTATTAAAAGGTTCAATTATTTCACACATTAAGAGGCACATTGACTTAGTTTGAGTGAAGGAATAGAATTAAAAAAAACTTTGAATTTCGAATGATTTTTTTGGCTACTTCGACCATCGAATTGGCTACTTCGATCTTCGACTACGACTTCGACTTCGAATCGAACGATTCAGACTATAAATCGTTATTTGACCATTCGATAGTCGAAGTACTGTCCCTTTAAAAAAAAATTGACCCCCTACTTCGCTAAGTAAAACCTACTGAACCTCAATGTTAGCCTATGGGGAAGGTCCCCATAGGCTTTCTAGCAAATTTTTGGTCGAAGGAAAATCGATTTTTTTGGCTACTTCGACCTTCGACTACGACTTCGACTTCAAATCGAACGATTCGAACTATAAATCATTATTTGGCCATTCGATAGTCGAAGTACTGTCTCTTTAAAAAAAACTTCGACCCCCTACTTCGCCAAGTAAAACCTACCGAACCTCAATGTTAGCCTGTGGGGAAGGTCCCCATAGGCTTTCTAACAAATTTTTGGTCGAAGGAAAATCGTTCGATCGATGGATTAAAATCCTTCGAATCGTTCGATTCGAAGGATTTAATCGTTCGATCGAACGAATTGCGGTAAATCCTTTGACTTCGATATTCGAAATCAAAGGATTTAACTTCGACAGTCGAATATCGAGGGTTAATTAACCCTCGATATTCGACCCTAAGTAAATGTGCCCCTATAAATAAAATTCAGAAGAACAATTGTGTCCCTTAGTAAATAGTACTAACTCATTTTTGACATAACCATGGACTGTGTAAACACTAACATAGTTCTATGGGTATGGGACCTGTTATCACGAATGCTTGGGACCTGGGGTTTTATGGATAATGGATCCTTCTGTAATTTGAATCTTCATATCTTAATATCTGAAGATCATTTAAACATTAAAAAAAAACATTAGGCTCCCTTTGCTTCTATATAAGGATTAATTATATCTTAGTTGCCATCAACTCCAAGGTAGTGTTTTATTATTACAGAGAAAAAATAAATTATTTTTTTAAAATTAGGATTATTTGGATAAAATGGAGACTATGGGAGATGGCCTTTCCATAATTTGGAGCTTTTTGGATAACAGATCCCATATATATATATATATATATCAGAGAAGAAGGGTCCACACATACAGGACTTAAAAATCAATAAATGGTGTTTTATTCAAATGAAGGGAGACCTCCCTTATATATACAGTATTTACATAGATATATTTACTCATTTTGGATTTGTCATAACCTGTTCTTTCCAATAATGCATAGTTTTCTGGGGTAAAACTACAGTTAGTGGAATGTTTTGTGGAGTGGTGCTTTGGAAATTTGGTAGTGTACTGCTTGTACATCTATACAATGATCTATGCAAGTGAGAAATTTCCATAAAAATATATATATATGTGGTATTGGTGCGTTCAGGAGACATAGAACTTTCCAAATCTGTTGTGTTCTCATAAATTAAATAAATTATGTTTCTGATATATGTGTTTGTATTATTGGAAACATGATTTTGTTTTCATTTTTTATACAGCCTATATCTCTACAAAAGTGGAATTACACCAAAATTCTAGCATATTTAGGTTGAAAAAAACCTGGTTCCTGAAAAAAACAATATATAGTTTCCCCAGGTAAACTAAAAGACCCTCCCAGGAAAGGCCTCTAAAGTGAAAGAGCACAAAATGTTAAAATATGATTTGGCAATAAAAGTACCAAATCAGCCAAATTGGCTGGCAGTGAAAGGATTAACGGGGGAATGTAATAAAAATCGCTAACGGAAAAACTATTCGCAATGCGAAAAGTTATGCCTTTGCGCAAACAAATTTTGCTTTGTGCGAATTTAATATAGCTTTTGCGAGCCCGGAAACTGTTTAGCGACCACTTCCGACAGTGAAAGACCGTTTGCGAATGTTATAGTTTGCGCCAATGCGCAGTCAATGTAATAAAACTTCTTACTGAAAAAGTCGTTATGTTTGCTCCAAAAGATTACGACACCTTCAAGCACATCTTATGAGTGCGCAATTAAAATTCGCAATGCGCAATTAAAAGTCGCAATGCGCAATTAAAATTCGCAATGCAATAACAGTTTAATGAACAATATTACATTGCGAGATGTGGATTTTTAGTCTTATTGGTGCGAATTGTTTTGCTCTTAACAACTTTTATTACATTCCCCTGTAAATGCGTTACATTTTTTTGGTGTTACTGTGGGACAAGCATCATTTGATGTGCTGAAACAGGTAATAGATTTCAGCAACTCTAAACAAGGACCAAGCTATTATTTCTATCAAGAATTTAGGATATACAAATATAAAACATTCTTTTACATACATATGAAAAGGTTTATTTATCATTAAATGTCTCATTGATATCTAAGAAATGTCAAAATGGGATGTGTGATTCAACATACTGATAGCAAACAAGTCTCTAATAAGGTATCAATTAGAATGAAAAGGATAGTAAATAAAATAAATAGAAATAGCTGTGCATAGTGCAACAAAAATTCCTCTCTGCACCAGCATTAGATATGGAATATAATATGAAGAAACAAAGCTTTGCATATTCAAACCCTTATAGTTATAAATCACAGTGTTATAGTACAAGGCATTACACGTGGAATAGTGATTAAAGCATCATTCTTAGAATAAATGTAGGATTATACATACATAGTCAGTTCCAATCATGCTGTTTATTGCATCTTTTTATTTGTAGCCTAATTACATTTAATGAATATCAATAAAGCATCAGAGGTTAGAGTGATCTTGTCATATGGCCCCGTTTATATAATCAATGTCTGTTCTAAAATATTGCCCAGAGATCACCAAGTGGCTATAAGATTTACTACAAGTTCTAATTAACAAGGACAAAAGGCATTTTATTTAGTCTCTTAATTAAACTAAGCCAATATTTATAGATTCAGAAGCACTAAAGTAGTGGGTGGGGATGGGCACACTTTCAATGAACAGATACTGTAAGTAGACTTTACAAAGGACATCAACTTGGAAAGCAATTAATAAGCTTGTTTTAGCTAACATGAGCAGTTATAGAATTTTCTCTATGGGAGTTGCTTGTGTCTGCAAAAGAATCCTTTATATTCAAAAATAATACCAGAGAAGCCCTCTATCCACCTATAAACAGGTTATGTTCTTTATCACAGGCTGTATAACAAGTTCCATTATCTCTAGTTTACCTGTAGTTAAAACGGTTTTCCTTTTTCTAATAAAGGCTTCAACACACAGGCGCTATTAAGCATTTCAATACATCTTAAATGCATTATAAATAGGCATATACAATCAATTATGTATTTGAGTAGTTTTCATTAGTTTTGTTGTATAAATATTGCTTTCATAATGTGCTAGTACAGGTATGGGATCCTGCCATAGACTCCATTTTATCCAAATAATGCAAAAATAAAAAATAGTTTAAAGGGATTTCCTTCTTCTTTGTAATAATAAAACAGAACCTTGTACTTGATCCAAACTAAGATATAATTAACCTTTATTGAAAGCAAAAAAACAGAATATTGGGTTTATTTAATGTTTACATTGTATAATAGTAGACTTAAGGTATGGTGTGAAGATACAAATTATGGAAAGATCCATTATCCGGAAAATCCCAGGTCCGGAGCATTCTGGATATTAGGTCCCATACCTGTACAAGAGTTCTTCAGTGTTTCAGATTACAGTATGTATACCTAGTTACATTGCAGACAAAGGTTTTAAAGGAGAAGGAAAGAAAAGGAGGCATTTTATTGCCAAAAGATTAGTTGCAATAGTGCAAGCTAGAATGCTATATTTATTCTTTACCATACCTGAGTAGAAAGCTCTAGAAGCTCCCTCTGTTTGTTTAGGATAGCAGCTGCAGTATTAGCTTGGTGTGACATCACTTCCTGCCTGAGTCTCTCCCTGCTCACTTATAGCTCTGTGCTCAGATTACAGCAGAAAGGGGAGTGGGGGGGAGAGGAGCAAACTGAGCATGCTCACGCCAGGAGCAAGGAGGTTTAAGCTGAAGGCAGGAAGTTTGATACAGAAGCCCATGTGTACACAATAGAAGGAAAGAAATGCAGGGTTTCTTTTGACAGAGAACTCAGAGCAGCATTACTTTGAGGGTTTACTGATATATTTAGGTGGACCTTTCTGATAAGGCTTACTTAGTTTTAAACTTTCCTTCTCCTTTAAATAGTAGTTCAGAAGTTGATGCAGAAGTTGAAAGACACTTGAGAGACACAACATTGACCCTTGTGGCTACTAATGACAACCTCCTGACTCAATTGATAAAACTCTGTCCAATACCTACAATATTTATCACTGGCAGGTCAATTGGTTGTCTGATGTAGCAGTACTGCCTCACAATTAATTACATAGGAACTTAAATGTATCAATCATGCAACTGCTGCAGTGATGGTGGACGTGAATATAGCACCATGTACTGTATCTGTATTTTTGCTTAAATAGACATTTTTGTACTTATGTACTTATTTTACATACTCTCAAATAAAAACTATATTTTTAAATAAAATCTGCTCCCTTGTAAAAAAATTTTATCTTTCTAATGGCAAAAGAACTTCTCTATTTCCTGCCCTAAGTAATTGGTTCTCAAAATAAAGAGAAAGCACTTTAATACATGGAAGGTTAAAGAAGGTCATTCACTTTAATCATAAAATATCTTAAATTATCTGTTAACTCGTACACCATCATACACCAAGGAAAGTAATTTTAAACCTGAATCTATAATGTGCTCTAATTTTGTCTCATGTGTCTAAAGCAATAGATATTTCTGACAATTTGTAAGGATTTGAAATTCTGATATTTGTGGTTTTGTAACATGCAAAATGGCAGCTCTTTGCAGAGCTGTGTTCAATGAATATGAGAATCTGTTATCTTGGACTTACAGTATATTAGTTATGGCACAAATCTGCTCACCTTTCCCCTCTGCAGTACATTTTTGCACCCAAGACAAAGATGGCAAAAGTTGCCCTCATGTGGTTCCTTAAATTAAAAACCCTTTTGTTGCACATTCCCCTATAATGTGATACAGTCTATGACTCCATACCCAGAAATGACACCAGGAGTGATGGGCTAAGATAACCTAGGTTACTCTGGCTAGTTGGTTAATATGCTCTTCAATATGCTATGTTTGAACAAACCAAGTTTTTAAAATATTATTTAAAAATAACACCATTTTTACACAGTGCCTTTCATAAATGTAAACCCATTGCAACACACACACATTCATATACAGGTATCAAACATTCATATACAGGTATGGTACCTGTTATCCAGAATGCTCAGGACCTGGGACTTTCTGGATAATGAATCTGTAATTTGGGTCTACTAGAAAATCATGTAACCATTAAATAAAAGCAATAGGCTGGTTTTAATTCCAATAAGGATTAATTATAATTTTTTGTTGTGATCAACTACAAGTTACTGTTTTATTATTACACATTATTAAAACACTATGGGGCAGATTTACTAAAGGGAGAATTGTCGCCAGCAACTGATACGCGCACATCGCACCACTTCGCCAGGCGCAAATTCGATATCGCTATGCTAATTTACTAATATGCATCACAAAGTTGCGCACTGGGAGATGAACGCTGGTGAGTTTTCACTAGCTTTACTTCAGAAGTGCGAACAGTTCATAGCAAAGATGCGCTAGTGTTTAGTTTGTGCCTAGCAAAAATTCACTAGTGATCTTGCGCTTAGGTCAATTTGCATATGACGGGTAATTTAAAATTGTATGGATGTCTTCAGTGTCGGACTGGAATGCTACGGCCCACCAGAAAACCTTAGCCACTTCTCCCTTTAGTAAATCTGCCCCTATGTAACGAGTGAGGCTGAACAAAAATATATATATACAGTATATGCATTATATATTGTGTGTATTCATGAGTAATGATGAGCGAATTTTTTTGCCAGGTTTCACTGCAAAAAAGACACCCATATACTCCAAAATTGTCACACATCAAAAAAAGAATTTGTCCCCTAAAGGCTCCAATGCATTTTGTGAATTTTCCGCAATTTCGCTAAAGGGTCAGATTCACGAGGTTTGCATTTAAGAAAGATTCTGTGCATATTACACACATTGCTGATTGTCAAAGACCTTTATATGTATAGTATGTGTACAATCAAATTGAAAGGCACTTTTAAAGAAAGGGAAAATTTGTGATTTACTTTTTTTTGCTTTGCTTGCTTGCCAGAACTCAGTGTGAGCTTTCAACGCATTTTTCTTTGCAACATGGGTGTATGTTTATATAACATTTTACTCCCACTGGACTCAAAGCACTTTACAGTAACTGGAATTGCCATCTTGAAAAATTAAGAATTCTATGCTAGGACACAGGGAGACAAAGCAAATTTCCCAAGGACAAAACAGAACTGACTACAACTGGAATCAAACTTTCTACTTACAATTTGGCATTAGAAATGTCCACAGTCCTAGCGATAACCTCACAGCTGTCCTTAGCATTACAACCAATTAGTACAGATGTGCATCAAAGTGTTTGCCTTGTGGTTTGTTTGTTATACAGGTCCTTCAAGAGTCAAGAGGTCAAGAATACATTAAAACTGTTGCCGGTTGGACTGTATTAATATAAGACACTATGAATGCAGATACCTATATACAGGAAGAAAAGACTTCTGGAAAATGAAGATTAATATTACTTACTGAATAATTCTGCATCAGTCTGCATTGGCATCCACCTGTAACGTACAGTTTACCTTAATACCTTAGTAAACAGGCCACTATTTAATCTCACAGCTTCAAATCCAACTACTGTGACTGTTATAATACAAAATGGTTTGGTTCACAGTAATAAAAACACAGCTATTCATACGTACCTAAAATTAAAGTTTATCTTTCCCTGGAATAAATAAAGATTTACTTCACCTACTATATTAAAATTCAGTCAAGAATGCGTAAAAAGTAAAGATACAGATATGGGTCCTATTATCCAGAATGGGGCTTTCTGAATAACGGGTCTTTCCGTAATTTGGATCTTGATACATTAAGTCTACTAGAAAATCATGTAAACATTAAGGGGCCAATTCACTAACTTTGAGTGAAGGATTCGAAGTTAAAAAACTTCGAATTTCGAAGTTTTTTTTGGGCTACTTCGACCATCGAATGGGCTACTTCGACCTTCGACTACGACTTCGAATCGAAGGATTCGAAGTAAAAATCGTTCGACTATTCAACCATTCGATAGTCGAAGTACTGTCTCTTTAAAAAAAACTTCGACCCCCTAATTCGCCATCTAAAAGCTACCGAAGTCAATGTTAGCCTATGGGGAAGGTCCCCATAGGCTTGGCTAACTTTTTTTGATCGAAGGATATTCCTTCGATCGTTGGATTTAAATCCTTCGAATTGTTCGATTCGAAGGATTTAATCGTTCGATCAAAGGAATTATCCTTCGATCTGCGCTAAATCCTTTGACTTCGATATTCGAAGTCGAAGGATTTTAATTCCTAGTCGAATATCCAGGATTAATTAACCCTCGATATTTGACCCTTAGTGAATCGGCCCCTAAATCAACCCAATAGGCTGTTTTTGCTTCCAATAAGGATTCATTATATCTTAGTTGGGATCAAGTAAAAGCTACTGTTTTATTATTACAGAGAAAAAGGAAATCATTTTTAAAAATTTGGATTATTTCATTATAATGGAGTCTATGGGAGACGGCCTTTCTGTAATTCGGAACTTTCTGGATAACGGATCCCATATACTCAGTTAATAATAATCATTACTATTGGCACTTCTTTGGGGAACCCACAGAGGATCAAGAGTGAATTACAAGTCAACTGAAATGGTTAAAATACACATAGGAACTTCTAGCATAAACCGACAGAGAACACTGGGGGGGGGGTTATAATTTGGATCACTTACCTTAAGTCTAATTTAAAACAAATGTATACATTAAATAAACCAAATAGTACTGTTTTGCCACTAATATGGATTCATAATATCTTGGTTGGAATAAATTAAACAGTACTGTTTTATTATTACACCATTTTTGTTGCGTCCCCTGAAAACCCTTAAATGGTGGTTCGAGTGTATTTCCTTATAATAGAGTCTATGGGGCACATTTACTAAAGGGGAAAAATGACCAAAATGACATTGCCTATTTACTAAGATGCGAAGAAGACAATTCGCTACAGAAAAACTTCAGGGTTAGAGACCTTTCGCACCGTTACGCCAGGCGAATTTTCACTCAAGGGAACAACTTTTAATCCACAAATGTATCTAAGGGGGTTAATTATCTGAATTTATCTAAATTCCAGTAAATTTTGTTTGCAGGAAAAAAAAAAAAATAGTGAAAAATATGAATCGTGCGAACTGTTTGGATTTTCCACTTGAAAACTCAAGTTTTGATTTTTGCCCTAAATCTTCAGGTTATTGCACGAAACCCAGCGCAGATCAAAAAATCTTCGGGACTTCTCCCACTGACTTATATGCAACCTCTGCAGGTCTGAGATGCCATATTTTCAGATTCTGACTGTTTTTTTTCCACTAAAAAATTTGTATTTTATACTAAAGAAACACCAATTTTTTGTTTTTTTGGGCATTACACTTTTCACCAAAGTCTGTTTCACCTGGATCTACCCGGCAAATTGTTAATATGAAGCGACATCCTCAACATTACTATGTCAATGATATCATATCCTGTTTTTAAAAAAAGTCATAAAAAAGAAAAAAACATTGGTGTTTTTTCATATTTTAATGTGGGATTATGTTTAAGAGTAACTGTTAAATATATGTCACATTTGTTTTAGGGCAGGCTCATTTTTAGGACAATAGAGGATTCTCTTTTGTCTTTATTTTGCTTCCTTGGACATTTTTAATAATAAGTGGCCACTTCCAGACCTGTGTGTACCCGCCATATTTAAATATATTAATTTTCTCTAGTTAGAGTCTGATGTAGTTCTGCGAAGTATGGTGAAGCTTTCCTTTTCTTTCTTTTGAAATTCTTTTTATTGAGATTTTCAATAAAATACAAGTATATGACAATATGATAAACATACAGTGTTTCAATAAGGAGCAAAAGAAGTATTCATGAGCATTACAGTAAACATTTGACATGAAAGACAACAAAATAAATAAACAAACAAAGAAAAAGGGGAAATACAAATAACATAAAATAATGAAATATCAGAATAATAATAATAAAGTAAAATAAAATTAATTTAGATAGTTTAGAAAAATAGACCTGGTATTCTCTCCTACCAATTAAAGTCTGACAATGCCAAAAAATATGTGAAGAACCATTTTTGTGAATGAAGGCATTAAATATCTCTTTTAGCATTTTATTAGCATAGATCTTGTCCCATAAGACCAAGGATAAATGACCTCTTATCAGCCTCTAAAGATGAGATATAAAGAGACCATCTATTCCTTATTCTATTTCTCTGGAGAAGATCATCCATTCTAAATCTAATTACCTCTTGAATACATAAGTTAAATAGATAAGACAGCACGTCCTTCAAAGAAGGGGGGTTCTCTTTTATCCAGTACAAGAATATAGATTTCCGAGTAGCTGCCATAACTAACCAACAAAAAGATAATATTTCATCTGAGACATTAATAGAAGAGCCATTGCAAGATACCTGAAAAAAGTCCTTCACATCTACTAGAGCATATTGAGGATTTAAAGAGACATCTAAATTAGTCAATTTTTTAATAAAACCTTTTATTTTTTCCCATAGGTTTCTAATAATCGGACAATCCCAGATATAATGAAAGAAGTCAACATTCTTCTCTGTACATTTTGGACAAAAAGAAATCTTCTGAGAGCTATCACAGTTTTGGAACAATAAGCCATAACCTAAATGAATGAGCCGGAAATGTTGGTCTCTCCAGGACTCAGAACATATATTCTTTCTAAAATTTTGGAAAGAATGCAGAAGTTCCCTGGAAGAAACATCAGTTCCCAAAAATGAAGACCATTTTTTGCTCGAATTCTCTAGTGGATCTAAATCCTTGGAAACTGACTTTAAAAGATGTAATGAGATCCATGAAATATTATTTAGTTTAATATCATCAACCAACTGTAATAAATCTTTATAAAACTGATGATGACTTAATTGTGTTTTTGTTCTATTATCGATTAATTGAAAGCCTTGTCTAATCTGCAAATAGCTGAGCCTTTCCTTCTCAGAAAGACTATACTTTTCCTTAAACATTTTCCAAGGGAGTGGGTCTCCCAAAATTGGATCTAAAATGTGAGTAATTTGAGAAATACCGAATTTTCTCTATTTGTAAGAAAATTGAATTCTTTGCTTTATGGGAAACCCCTTCAGAAAGAAAGGAGATAAAAAAGGTGAGACATTGAAGTTTAGATTATTCTGTTTACATAGAATTTTCCAAGTACTGGTTGTATCCCTAAAAATTGGATTTCTCTTAATATCTATATGTTGCTCAGACCAGTTTTTATGTAAAGAAGATATAATATGTTCTTTTGAGTCCAAAAATAATTCCAGATTCAGATTAGTAAATTTCTCAGTACCCGACAGCCATTCCACGATATATCTAGTATTAGCAGCAATATTAAACTTTCTGAAATCTGGGACATTAAGTCCTCCTAAACCTTTAGGTTTTCTAAGTTTAGATAAAGAAATTTTAGGTTTTTTGTTATGCCAAATAAAATTTCTGAGGATTCGGTCTAACTTCTGCACATCAAGATGTTTTAGCAATAGCGGAAGGTTCAGAATAGGAAACGCAATTTTTGGAAAAATTAGCATTTTGAATAATGCTATCCTTCCCATTAGGTTCAATGGACTATCCATCCATTTTTTGCAATGGGTTTGCATTATGTGACTTAATGGAGAAAAATTTAAAGGGTATAATTTAGAGAGATCAGAAGGGATCAAAATTCCCAAGTATTTCATTTTACCAGAAGGAGATTTAATTTGAAGATCAGCTAGCAATTGCCTCGGAATGTTAGAACAAATGTTCAGAATATCTGTTTTACTGGAATTAATGAAATATCCTGAAAAAGTCTTATAATAGTCAAAAAATTAAAAATATTTTTAAGTGATAACGTTGGATTACTAACAATCAAGAGAAGGTCATCAGCATATGCTAATGATTTGTAATGTTTACCATCGATCATCAGACCTTGGAATATATTTGAAGAGTCCAGAAATCTAATTAAAGGCTCCATAGAGATATTAAACAAAAGTGGGGACAAAGGACACCCTTGACGAGTTCCTCTGAAGAAATCAAAAGTCTCTGATAATTCCCCAACTGCTGCGATTCTTGCTTTGGGATTAGAATAAATAGAGCTAAGTAATAACATAAACTGACCTTTAAGACCAAATCTGTCACAGCATTCTGAGAGATATTTCCAAGAGACATTGTCAAAGGCTTTCTCAGCATCTAAGCTCAATATTGAACATGGAATCATAACCTTCTTGGCTTTGTAAATAATATTTATTAAAGTACGTATATTCTTAACCCCTGTTCTATTTTTTACAAAACCATTTTGCTGAGGAGAGATAATACTAGGAAGCAATAAAGAAAGCCTATCAGCTATTATTTTTGTTAAAATTTTAATGTCGAGATTTATTAAAGAAATTGGTCTAAAGGAAGCCGGTTGAGAAAGATCTTTGCCTTCCTTTGGAATTAATTTGATATGAGAAACCATACTAGAATTTAAGACTTTCCCATGACAATAAATTTCATTATATAGATTGGTCAAAAAGGGGCTAGTTCCAATTTTAGTGTTTTATAAAAAGGAGAAATTAATCCATCCGGCCCACCAGCTTTGAAATCCTTTAAAGAATTTATGGTAGACAATACTTCCTGAATATTAATTGGTTGATTAAGCACCTCTAGTTGCTCTTCAGATAGTTTTGGGAAATTAACCTTCGAAAGAAAATTCAGACTTTCAGTTTCATCCAGCTGTGAAGGAGAATAAATAGATTCGAAATAACATTTAAAGATATTTACTATGTCTTTTGGGAGGTTAGTCATCTTACCCAAATGATTTCTAATTATCATTGGTTTATGAGACCATTTACTATGTTTAAACATATTGGCGAGAAATCTATTTGATTTATTGTGTAAATTACCAAACCCAGCTTTACAGTAGGCGAAAGAAGATTGGTCCCTCAAATTAATCCAATGTTTAAGTTTATCTAATGCTTCTTTATATTTTTCACTGTGCTGTTTAGTAGGATGCATAACGAAATTCAAATATGCCTTTTTTTGAGCTTTAGAATGCAAAATAAATTCTTTATTAATTTTTCTCATATAATGTATTCTATATGAAGTAATTTCCCCACGGATTACCGCTTTCCACGCATCCCATAACAATGGCAAGTTGGGTTCATCCTCCTGAGTTGACATATTTTCTTTAAGAAACAATTTCCATCTCTCTCTCAGCTTTTTATTAAATTCCGGCTTATCTTTGAGGAAAATTGGGTAAGACCAAGGAATGTAAGATTTTGGTGAAGGACCTAGATCTACCTCAATTAAGACCGGGGCGTGATCTGATAAGTTGATACTACCAATATTTGCTGATCTAGTTTTATTAAGTACATCGATTGATGAAAATAAGAAATCAATACGAGTTCCTATTCCATGAGGATGAGAGAAGAAGGTAAAATCTCTATCTGTCGGATTCAACATTCTCCAAAGGTCCACCATCTTAGTTTGACTTTCAAAATTCGATAACAATTTTGATTTTTTAATAGACTGTTTTTGGACTGGGCCACTTTTATCTAAAGGCCATAAATAAGATTCATTAAAATCTCCGCCAATAACAAATTTATTTTGTGGATAAGTCCCTATCTTCTGGATTATCTGAGAGTAGAACTGTTCTTTACCTGAATTAGGAGCATATAAGGAACTCATGAACCAAACCTTATTTTGTAAAAGCACCTCAGCTATCACAAATCTTCCATCATTGTCTCTTTCTGAGTTCAATAATTGGATATTTAAAGACTTATGAAATAAGATCGCTACTCCTCCTTTTTTTTTCACTGCAGGGGAATAGACTACATTTCCAACCCATCCCTTTTTTAATTTTTTCAGATTCTACGTCAGAAAGATGAGTTTCCTGTAGCATAACTACTTCTGATTTCAATTTTTTAACTCAGCTAACACTCTTTTTCTCTTTATAAATGAATTAAGCCCATTCACGTTCCAAGTAACAATATTAAGCATTAAAACCTATCATAAGATATAAAACATTGTTACAAGAATACCAAAAGTTTCTAAAAATACCAGGTCTAGTAAAATAAGAGGAGAATGTAATGTAAGCCAGGTCACTTAAGTGAATGAAAAAATAAAATAGAATCATCATAAAAAAAATTGGACAAAACTCCAATAAAATACATAAAAAGACATCAGGGATGTAAACCATCTATTGATGAAATGAACATATTTAAGTATATCAACCCAAAAAAAACCAAAAGCTTCTTAACTTTAGTGCTTTGGTATCAAAAAATCTCAACCAAACAAAAAAGAAAAAAACACAAAGCACCAGAAGAATAAACATTAGGTTCAGTGACTTCACTTTTTTCCTAAAGAGAGAGAAAGCTTAAACTCTCTTACAAAGATAAGTGGCAGGGAAAATTCCACATCATCTACCACTTACAAACTAAAAACCTTCAAATTTTAATTTTAATTGAAATATCAAGTTAAATTAGGTCATCATATTATCCAAATTAGATTGTTCCTGTGTAATAGGGGATCTGGATCTAGATCTTGGATTTGCTGTTGTATTCTTATCTTGAATCTTCTGTGTGGGACGAGAAAAAACTTTTGTTCTTGCCTCCTTTCCTTAGCCGAAGCAGGAAAACCAAATCTTGCATCTTTAGGGTGATCCTTTATAGAGGATGAGGATTGTTTCTCAAGCCGGAATATGAAGTTTGAAGCATCTTTTGGGTTTTCAAAAATGTGGGTTTCAGTTGCCAGAAAAATCTTCAATTTAGCTGGGTACGTGAGTGCAAATTTAATGTTCATCTTAAATAAAGATTGGCAAATTGTAGTGAAACTCCTTCCTTTTTTGAGAGAGCAAAATTGAATAGTCTTGGAATATGAGGATTCGGGAAGCCATCAATATCCAATGTATGGTTTTTCTTATAGGCTTGAAGAAATAGAGCTTTTTCAGAATAGTCTAAGAACTTAGCAATAACTGCTCTTGGTTTGAGGGGAGCTTGTTCTCTCAAAGGTCCAATGCGATGGACTCTTTCCAGCTTAATGTTTGTCAAGTCTTGTGAAATCCCTAGTTTTTTAGGAATCGTTGAAGTAATCATAGTGATAATGTCACTCATCTTATAAGATTCCGGAATTCCTATAAATCTTAAGTTATTTCTTCTTGTCCTATTTTCGAGGTCATCAATTTTAGATTGCATATCCTTTGTCTTCTTTTCCAGATCATCCAATCTCGTAGAAGTGAAAATTGTGTCATCTTGAATATCAGAAACCAGAGATTGT
The DNA here is from genome assembly GCF_017654675.1 of Xenopus laevis. NCBI lineage: Eukaryota > Metazoa > Chordata > Amphibia > Anura > Pipidae > Xenopus > Xenopus laevis. The sequence goes on from NC_054388.1 coordinate 74,852,239, forward strand.
AATTCCTGCATCTGGCGATTCTGTGAGGTAAGGTTTTCAGACAAACTTTTAATAGTGCCTTGTAGAAGTTCAAGTGCTTTTTCAATAGCTGATTGAATAGCCTTTTCAATCATTTGGGTTAAGTAGTTTTGCAACTTCGGCTGCTAGAAGAGAATTTTCAGTAGATTTTTGTTGTGAGCTTTTAATAGAGCCATTGTCATTTTCAGAATTTTTGGAATTCTTCAATTTACTTCTTTCATAGGTTTTCCCATTGCTTTTAGTAGAGAAAACTGAGGGGGCAGGAGAAGTATCCATATTTCAGCAGTAGATTTTCGTCAAAAAAAAAAAAAAATATATATATATATGTAATATATATATATCGAAATCCACTATAGTTGCAAGCAGTATCTCAAGAAAACACTTAATCTACTTGAATGTAGACTGGTGTGTGTTTCAGACTTGGGGTGGAATAAAATGTCCCAAATATATATTTTCTTCACAGTTTGCAATACTCTTTGCAGTCTGGAATGAAGATGCAGTAAATAGGTTCAGATAATTCACTTGTTTTTACCTCAGCTTCTGTTTATTTGCAATACAGGATTCTTTATGCACAAATATTACTATTTGTGAAGAGAGTGTAACATGAGGCTATAGTTTAACCACCTTTTTTCCTCACACAGATGCGTCTCTCATTAGTCAAAGTTAGATATGACTGAAGATCTTATCATCTCCTTAGTAAAAACAATGAGACTCACTTTGTCTTTCCCTTCACACCAGTTAACTTTTCCTCCAGCTCAATACTTTTTGTGTAGAAGCATTAAGGCATAATATAAGGGTGCATCCTGAGGTAAAGAAAGAACCCCTTGTCGGCCATCTTGCTTCATAAACAAATGTGTCACACAGTAATAACTTTTGTTATACTTGGGGTAATTACTGCTCCTTTACAAAAACTTAGTCACTGACTTTTTCCTCAATAAATAATTCCCTTTCCCTCAGTTTGGTTTTCTGTATTTTGAAAACTGTTAGGCTTGGTAAAAGGAGTTATCATGAGGTGATACTTCTGTCAGCCATTTTGTCTCAAAAGTATATGACTCCCAAATCTTTTAGTTTTGCCAGGAACTATTTAAATCATTAATATATAAGTTATAGTTACTGAAATCCTCGAAATAATTCTCTTTCCATTCCGGTTCACAGGTTAACAAGTCTCCGTTTCAGAGCCAAGGCCATGGGCACCCGCCAGCATCGAGTCAAAACTCTCCTCTGCTCTCCCCAGCCGCAACCGGATCACTTCGGAAGACTCGCAAAAGAGACCAGGAACTCAGAGGATCTTAAAGGTAAGTAAATGAAGTATCTTGCCGAATTTAAATAGCTGTTGTAAGTGGAAATGCGCGGAGCTTCACTCCTGCCCTCCCGCTCTCTCAGGCGCCATAACCGGAAGTCTCTGGTGAAGCTTTCCAAAGCGAAAATTTGAGCCTTCCTGTAATGCAAAGCTTTTTGGATATTGGGATTCAGATATGAGATCCCATACTTGTATCTCTAATTAATAAAATCATATTCATGTAAAAATGTATTCGTTGCTCATAACTCAAATTATTGAGTATTATTATATCATACTTAATAATATGCATTATGAGTAAGGAGTAACAGACTGGAGCTGTATGTAAGTCTAGTCCAATCTAGAAAAGCTAGATATGCAAGGTAAATGAATGTCTCTGATAAATGGGTAAAGTATATTATTGTAGACATTTGGCAAGTATGTTTAAAAAGCATTCCAAACTAAAATGATATCTTTTTTTCTTTGCAAATATGTCTGATATAGCTATTCTAGAAAATTGTGTAATGAAGTGTAAAAACTTTTAAAGTCCTATAGTGTAGCTTGGGTTATGTCACAAAGAAGGTTTAAACCACAGAAAAACTGCTCCCACAATATCAATAAACAACTGAAAATTGCTTCTTAGATTTCTTCATTTCCTATTCAGACATTATTATCATCATCTATTATTTAAAAGGGAACAACACGATCTGCAGTGTTATGCATAAAGGGTCAGTAAATACACACTGTACAAGAGCAAGAAGGTCCCTTTAGTACAAGCTAAGAGACTACAATTAAACACATTGCATAAAACAAGAGTCCCAGGTGCAAGAAACTGTTCTTCTGCTCTAAAAAGGACAAACAATAGGCACTGGTTATGAAGTCGCCTAAATCACTTTATATAGTTCAGCATTGTCAGACTAAGGTCAACAAAGCAACATTCAATAGCCAAATTGATTGCATAATTGTAACTACTTTCAGTGTAATCTTGGGGGTAACCTTACAGTTACAGTGACATGTACTTTGTATTGAGTCGTACAATACTATTTGCAGACATTACACCATAGTTTTACAGTAGGGAAATAAGATACAAATAATATTACTAAAATCTCACTGTGATATATTCATCAAGATTTTGCATTATTAGATCTTTCAGTTTGTAGAACTTTGATTAACAAGTGGCAGAAGAGTTTTTAACACAGAGAAGCTAAATAGTTGGCATGGTATATTTTCTAGTTCTGGGTTAGACATTTAGTAAAACATTGATTTTGATGAATACCTTACTGTAAAAGAACACATCTGGTTTCGGTGATACAGAAGCCTTTATATAAGAGCATACTGCATAGGGTGTGCAGCTGCATTTTATCACACAGCCTTAGATGCAGCTGGGGAATGGATGGGGTTTGTTTATACAGAGGGCTTGTCAGTGGATGTCACGGGGCCTGGGAGAAAGGCATGTGTTCTTACTTCCAGCTGCACCAGCTCAAGGACCCATCTTATGGTGCACTCCGTCGCACGTTCCAACGAGATCTGCGGCTGGGTGCGTGCATGCACAATGATGTTATCACAGCATGCCGTCACTGGAACGCGCTGGCATCACTTTTATTGGCACAAAAGTTCAAAATAAATAGCTGGCTCTGTTTGTTTTTCATTGCCCAAGCTGGTTAAGTGTATCCTTCTAAGCAATTTGAATCCTGTTTTTTTTTTACTCTTTGCCTGATTCTGACTTTGAATCTTCACTGCCTGCCCAATTCCCTTTGCCAGACCTTGACTTCACTTTTGCTTGTTCCCTATCTGTACCACAATTTTGGAATAGCCTCTGCCCCTGTGCAGGATCTCCACCGGTCCTGCAGCAGGACCTTCATGAAAACCGGAGATTCATGAAAACTGGATTTGTGCATGGGGAGATTAATACCCTAAAAGAGGAAAGAACCTTCCAGAAGCTGTGGCCACAATAAAAATCGGGGGATGGAGGTCTTGCTAGGAAAGGATTGGAATTCCTTTTTTTGTTAAACATACATTAAAAAGGGATGCTTTCAATTAAAATCAGTTGTATTGCATTGCAGTAACAGCATCTACAAAGTTTTATATAATTCTCCTTTAAAAATTCTGCTGGATGAGGTTAGTACCAAAGCTGCCTCATACACCTTGCCTGCTCCGTTTCTAGCCTGTTCCTTAATCTCCTTTTGGGCTCATATTTCTTGCCTAAAGGACTCCTCATCAGGTCAATCCCAATTTCTGGCAAATATCCAGCTACTATTAGGGGGTTATTTACTAATATTGGAACATTTCTCACTATCTTCTTAAAACCACTTTGACCAAATTTTTTACCGTATTTGTCAATACATTTATTCAAAAAACAATCTGGTGCAGGAAAAGACTTGATAAAATTGTGAAAAAAACAGAATTGTATTATTTTTCGGATTATCGAACAAAAACCACATATTTGTTTTAAACCCAATATCAAGATATCTTCCTATTGTAAACGGGACATCTTCCAATGACTTCTCCATTGAGATGGAGTGCTTTTTATTTCGACTTTAAACAGCATTTGAGGTTTTATTTCTATGAGATAATGTATTTCCCCTTAAATCTCTGACCAGAAAAAAACGGACTTTAGTAAATAACCCCCTTAGTGTCATCCTTGACACCTCTGTTCCATGAAGAGAAGATGTTGAATGCTTGTAAATTGCTTGTGTGTATCAGATTACATTTTAGTTGCCTCCCATAATGGCGTCTGCATCATGTCCAAACTGCTATATGATATTTACGAGTGAACTACTTCACGGATGACCTTTTGGCTACTTATTAAAGTACATGAAGCTCACAATTGTAACTCATCATTTCTTATTCCAGACAGACAGTCTGTTCTAATCTACAATTAGCACAAAAATTTCCATTTAGAAACATAAGACTCAATGCTGCACTACCAGAAAACTGTTGTTTGCACCTGTTGGGAAATGTTTCCATGGCAGATCATATAGAGAAAATAATTTTATGCTTTTAGTTGTCATTAAAATCTACGTGGCTCTTGCAGACAATTGCACAACATTTTAACAGCACTGTGTGAAAGCACAAATAATGTTTAACAAAGCATATTGCTAAAAATGACGTACGCTATACATAGGGTTTACTACTATTAATTATGGCTACAAAGTAGCTATCATTCCCATGCCCACAGCTATGTAAATGCTTAGAGGGGTTCAGTTGCTCTCTGAGTAGGACGTGTGGCATTGTATCTGCATGAGATGAAAGGGGAAATATACCAGTCAGAACTTTTAAAAGGAGCTAAACACATCAACCCAAAATAGAGTTTTGCTCCTAACATAGATATAGATATAACATAGCTTCAGGTTCAGCAACATCATGCAAAGGCACAAGAATCCTCCACTAAGAATACCATCTGATCTGTACTTCTAGGCTATAGAGAAGGTACATGTTACAAGCCTAAAGTTTTAGTTTACTTCTTTAAGAGAGAACTTTACTTAATACTCATAATTTCTGTAATCAGACTTCCATGTAGCATTGATTGGCCATATTAGTGATGTAAATTACTGCTGCAGTTTGGATGATCTTTCACAGTGATAACACTCCTGTTGTAATTTGCATTGAACAAGTCTCACAGGTTTAGACCACGTTCTCAGCGGTGAGGAATGCTAGGTCTAATTCCTGGTCCACAGATGATCCAGTCCTGCTATCATAAAAGCTTAGGGAGAAAAGTAAATAAAACAAAGGGTGGTGTAGCCACCCAAAATAGTATTCTTGCTTCTCATAGTGAATGAAATTAAAGTTGAATTCTTTTTGGTAGCACACAATAACCACATAATTTTAAACAAAAAGGTATGTAAGGAGCAGATGTACAAGTATGTCAAAGCTGCAGTGTTCCAGCTGTTGCTGATGCTGAACTATGTCTCACAGACACCAACCTACCAGTAAGAGATAATGTATTTGCTTCCATGCGCCTTTATGTGTTATTATATCAAAAGGACTATATAAACCGTTATAGCTGTGGTGATTGAAACCAGCATGACTCCGCTATTCTGATAACTTAACCTAACATCCCTGCTGACAGAATGTTATTTTATTTGTTTCTGAATGGGAGAAACCACTGCAGAAATAAAATGCAAGATATGGCTTTATATCAAGTAACAGGGTAATTGAAATACCACAATAAATTCCAATGAGCTTTTGCTTTTCTTCTTTCTAAAAGAAGGAAGAAAACTAGAGGATTACTTACATCACCTTCTTTGATTCCTAGCTGCATATGCATGTATCTTAAACAAAAGAACCAACATATACTGTAGGAAAGAAATGGGTTGCCCATTGGAAATAAGAGGTGCAAGGTGCAAACAGATTAGTTAATTCCTCCACATGGGCAGATTGTTACTGTGTAATTTATTTTTCTGACTATTTATTCCTATTTTATAGCATTTCATATCGGCATTCAGAAACTGTGCAGAGCAAAGGTTTCCATACTGAATCTAGAATAAGAAATGTTACCTTACCTATCTGCTGAGCCAATATATATAGCACACACTATTTAATCTTATGTACATTTTAAATGTTCCTCAGGCTGCCATGTTATTTTTCTGTTCTAACCCATCCTAGATTTATAACTTGCATTTAAGAAAGTGGTCTTCATTCTCCTGATATCTGTAATCAAGCTGAATGTTGGTTCTCATGTTAAAGGGTAACTATTGCAAACATTTTAATTTAAAATAGGCTTCAGCATACTGAAATAAGAAACTTTCTATATACAATCAATTAAATATCCTGTACCGTTTATTAAATAATCACGTTTATTTTCACTATTTCTCTCTCAGCATCCATTTCTCTTAATTCTGTCTTCATGCAGGAGTTGGGTGTCAGATATTCATTGAAAGCTAGATCCAATATATCTTATAGGGGGGCTCCTTTTCCTAGCAGATGAAATAGAGCTCACTCAAATAACTGATTCCAGTACAAACAAAATCTAACAAAATAACTGCCTTTTGCACAAATCCTGCATGTAGAGAGACATGATGTCTGGTTATTTTAAGAGTGAGCTCTAATACATCTTCCAGGCAAAAGGAGCTGCCCCTATAAGATATATTGGATCTAGCTGTCAATGATTATCTCCTGCGTTAAGAGAGAATGAAGAGAAACAGAAGCTGAGAGAGGGATAGGGAAGATGAACTTGATTATTTAGAAATGGTACAGAATATTTAATTGATTGTATTTAGAAAGTCTCTTATTTCAATGTGCTGAAGCTTATATTAAATTTTAATTTTCACGATAGTTCCCCTTTAACTTTCTAACTGGTCTTCTGTGTCTCTTACACCACCTGTACTTAGTCATAGAAAGTGTCTTTGAGGGAGCTTATCCATTCATTTGGATTTAAATATAATTTGCACTCTGATTGTATACAAATATATTTATCCACTCCTTAAACTACAGCTTCCTAGCTATTTCTTCTGAGCTATTGCTTCATCATCCTTTTAGTTTGAACATAACAAAAACTTTCATCTTTCCATCTGGACCTAATCCTTCTGCCTTTTACATTGTTAATGATACATGATTAACCCTGCTGACTCAGCACGCGGTATGGGTTAGTCTAAAGCTGGTAGTAAAGCAAAAGCTGGCTCTCGCACACCCAGAGTAGAGATGCGAAGTCTGGTGCTCAGTGGTAGAGGTTCGGCCACCTCACAGTAGAATCCAATAGGAAAGAAATCCACGGCACACAGGCTGCTGCAAGCAAGGAACCCCTTGCACGTTTAATGCGGAAGTGAGCAACGTTTCGGGGTCACGCCCCTTTGTCAAGCCTCAGGCGTGACCCCGAAACGTTGCTCACTTCCGCATTAAACGTGCAAGGGGTTCCTTGCTTGCAGCAGCCTGTGTGCCGTGGATTTCTTTCCTATTAGTCTAAAGCTGGCCATAGACGCAAAGATCCGATCGTACGAATCAACGTACGATCGGACTTTCCCATCTCCCGACCTGCCACTAACCATTCTGATCAAAGTCTTACCATTCCAACCAAATAAAGTAGTTAAAGAACAGATCAGCCGATGTTCTGCCCCTGACAGCAATCGTACGATAGACAAAGCTAGTGACAGTCTCCCACTGAAAATCGTACGATCGGCAATACATGCAGAGATTTTATCGGCAGCCAAAAGACATTTTCTAACCTGTCCGATCGACCAAACGACCTCTCCAAACACGGTCTGAAAATCGTACGAATCCGCAATTCGTACAATCGGATCGTTGCGTCTATGGCCATCTTAAGACTCTTCCCTCTCCTTCTCTAGTTAATGCAATGATAAAAACCTGTCAATTTTTCACTCCTACAACAATGTCCTTATCTTATGCCACCTTCACTGTTGAAACCTCCTACTAAAAGTCTCCCTTATTACTACTTCTTCCCTCTTTTAAACCCTGCTGCTAGAATTTTCCTCTTTTGACCCAAGACAAAAGGCTCCTCCACTGTTGAAACATTTACACAACTATCCTGCCTGCCTGGCAGCTTCTACCTTCCTCTCACAAAATTTCACACCACACACTTCCACTGATGTATCCCAACTTAAACCTTTTTTTCTTGACCCTACCTTCCCTACCTCTGTGTTGCTACAGGCTGGGTTTAATGATTACACTAGAACAAACTAGGGTAAAAAAGGCTTTATAACTGAAGGTAGGTAGCCAAGGGATTGTGCTTTAACAGCTAATCATACAGCTAATTAATGGTCTTGGTGTTTATTTGGATAATTGTTTTTTACTAAGCCAAATTAAAGATACAAACAGACATAGCATTTTATATTCACCAATCTTTTAATCAATGAAAACATTGATTACAATTTAATTTGGTAATTAAAAAAATGGCATTTAAAAAAAACGGACAAATGGAATACAATGGAACACATAAAACTACTAAAAAATATTGTGCAGATCAATATTAGCCATAACATAACAAAAACTAAAAAAACAGGATTAAAATTCACCTTATTGTGTGGCAAGCAGAATTCATTAGTTTAGGCTTTTTCATTGGAGAAGCACTTGAATTCATGGAGCATGTTACTTTGTTTCCAAAAGCCTCTATTAATTTTATAAATATCCTAAATAGGAGGAAAGAAGTTTAATGCAATAACAGTATAGCTCGGTAAACCTTTTAGTGCACACTACATCTTGCTTAGTTTGCTAATAAAACTCATAAAATCCTCAGCATGAGTTGGGGCTGGATAAATCTCCATGATTCGGTTTTATGATCTGCCAGATTTTTTTTTCTTCCATTTTTCTCTCTCTCTTCTCTTTTTTTAATAAACATAAAAATAATATGCAATAGCTAGTAAAAGTCAGATTAATTAAGAAAAAAAAGTCATTGTGAAGATGCTTTTAATCCAGACGCTGCTGTGATTATCCAACTGCCCTCATCAGAGACTGAGCTTCAAGCTTGATAATAAATTTACATAGAAAATTCACAGTAACATCTGTTAAGCTGCCTCAGATCTGCCTAGAACTGTGCTTGATGTGTTTTATGTATATTTATCCATACAAATACAAGTTTCCTCTTTTCAGATTGAATATTTTAATGCTCAGCAGATGTAAAGGTCTTTACAGCAACAATTGATTCTCCAATGAATTTTTCAAATGACACGTGTACCTCATCTGTTATTCGTCACTCAATGGCATCAAGTTCATTTGTCTAACTTGTTAAATCAATGATTTTTACTACCACAATGTGAAACCTATTACTCCAACAACAAATACGTTATTTAATAGGCACACACAGTCTTTGTTATATGTGGGCAAGGTGTGTGCATCAACACATTAAGATGAATAACACTGATGCAGAAGAGAAGCTATAAGCAGCATGTTTTTATGACAAGCATCTATAATGCTAATGCAGGTACAGGCTACATTATCCAGAAACCTGTTATCCAGAAAGTTCCGAATTATGGGAAGGACATCTCCAATACACTCCATTTTAATTAAAAATACCTACCCTAATCTCCCTGCATGTGTCATACATCGTGTGTGCCCTATGCTTTCTGTGTGTGCCATACTCTGCTTGACCTATGCTCCTGTGTGTGCCATACTCTGCCTGCTTTATGCTCCCTGTGTGTGCCATACTCTGCCTGTCCTATGCTCCTGTGTGTGCCATACTCTGCCTGATTTATGCTCCCTGTGTGTGCCATACTCTTCCTGTCCTATGTGCCCTGTGTGTGCCATACTCTGCCTGCCTTATGCTTTCTGTGTGTGCCATACTCTGCCTGCCCTATGCTCCCTGTGTGTGCCATACTCGGTTTGCCCTATGCTCCCTGTGTGTGCCATGTTCTGCCTGACATATTCTCCCTGTGTGTGCCATACACTGCCTGCCCTGTGCTCTCTGTGTGTGCCATACTCTGCTTGCCCTATTCTCCCTGGGTCTGCCATACTCTGCTCGCCCTATGCTCCCTGGGTGTGCCATATTCTGCCTGCCCTATGCTACCTGTGGGACATGAGATTGGTAGGGTTTGTTCTCTGGGTTTGTTACCATTTGGAAATGATTGTTAGGGGCCCCTAAAATGTTTAATCATGTTCTGGGGGGGGGGGGAGTGCTGTGTTAACCACAGAGGAGGAGGAGGCATATGAATTTAAGGGTATGTATTAATATGACTTTAATTTTTCACATATGAATGATGGGTGATATCCCTGCAGTGAGCAGCAGCCAGGGAGTAGTCAACACTAACTTAATTTATCGGTCCTCCATTACGTAGGCTAGAAAAAGTCTGGCCCTCTGTCACTCAGCAGTTGGACAGCACTGTTTTAAATGACCAACAATTGTTTTCCAATGTGTATATAGTGTGCATAATGTAATACCTCAAGCATATTTGATAACAGCGTTCCACTGCATTAACTAATAAAAATTAGGCCTGAGTCTATGTCCAGAAAGATCCTCATCAAAGAAAGTGGTTGAGAAATGACGGGTCAAACTCATCATATACATAGACATAAAGACAAAGGACTCTTTTCTAATTGATTCCAAAGTACATCAAAGGTATTCCTCAGCCAAACCAAAGTTGTATAAATGGACTGCTCTAAAAGTACAATTTAGCTCATCTCGACTTCTATCACCATCAAGAAGAAATAAAACATCTAGAGCTCACATATAAACTGAGAGAGGAAAATATCCATCAGAGCAACAGGAAAGGTATTGGAACACTTCTACTGGAGAAAAGAAGAATTTGCATTCCAATACTATGTACTCTCTAGCATCATCTAAGAACTTTGTCAGGTCTGTTACATTCACTGTCTTGCATAGCTTGAATAAATCCTTCCATTGCTAAGCCTAAATTGGACTGAATTTTTTTTAGAGGGATTCAATTTCAACACTCCTCTTACCATCTAACTTGCGAGTCATTCAGATGTGCAAGTATGGGAACTGCAGGGAACACAGTCTGCCACAGAGCCCTAATATTACCATCTGCCCTATGGTAGGTGATCAGGGCTGGCCAGAGCCTCCTAATGCTGCAGTTTGCTCCTCATGCTGGATATTCAATCTGACATGAGAAGCAGACAGCAGCCTTTCCCGGGGTGCAAGTGCTTGTGAGATGAGTACTAAAGGCTGCACTCTTGTGCTCACAGTATATAGCTCTTACACCCGGGGGAGTAAATGATCCCTAATATTTAGTAATCTATGAAGGTCCTATGCAGTATAAAATATGCTTAACGCAACAATATGCTTTATGATATGTAAGGTATGATAAAATAAATATATCTGCCTTGTGTCCATTATTTGAGTACGCTTACAATACTCTATTTTGACAATTAACAGTACATTATGGGATGGTATTGCTGCCTTAGTACAATTCAAAAATACTGCAGGGATCTTTCTAAATGAATTATAAATACTGAGAATTAGGTTGTTTATTGTGACTCTTATCAGTAGGGGATTTACACAGAAAAAATAAAAAGGCACTACATTAGTGCAGGCCCTACTTATTCTCCTGCAAAGCATCCATTACATTACAAAGAACCTCACAGCACTGAAATAAATATTGGTAGCAGAAAGAGATAATCATAATATTTCTGCTTACTGAACTGGAAATGCGTATTCCAAGAATACTCAAAACTCATCTCTCTAGAAGCCTCAATTTGCTTATCTATCTTGTGAGGACAAAAGCTTGTTTTTTGTCAGTTTCAGCTCTACATTTTTTATGACTTGACTCACTGGTATTTATTTACACCTTTATAGACTTATTTTTGTAAAAGTACTGTACCATCAACAATAACCAATGTCATTTCCCTTGGACCAGAAAACCGACCAGGGTGGGGTGGGGAATTACATTTTTTTCAGCACACAGATTAAAATACTTAGGTACAGTACACTTTGTCACTTTTTCAGTTTGTCATTATGATGGAACTGGTACATTAGCAGTGTGGTAAACATGAATATTAGAAGTCACATCATGATGGAGAGAATCTACGTGCACTGGCCACTCTTCATCATCTGAAATTTCTATTGCACACTGGAGACATATTTCTCTAGCAATCGTTACAGAGAAATATTTAAAATGACTTTTACAGATCTATGCATCTCTGGAGAATACAAAGTATATTGCAAGGTTTACATTTAATTCTGTCTTGTCATGCATCACATATGTGTAAGTTATGCTTCCAGAAGGCTATTTTTTAAAGAAAGTTTTTCTGTTCTTCTCGTTTATAAAGATGAAAAAGCTCTTGTAATTGCATTGCTCCAACATCCAACATTGTACATAGATGTGCAAGACTTGTTCAAGGAATAGTTCTGTGGATTTCAAAGAAAATAGTTTTACATGTTTCATATCTGGGGAACTCTTTCAAGATTTTAGAGCAAGACAGTATATTATATTTTGAACCGCATTGTTTTAGCGATACTAAATGATAAGTTCCATATTTTCTTTAATCATTGAGTATAAAGTATGCATAGAATTTATAGACATAGCTCTCTTTTGTTTGTCCTTCACGAGTATTGTTTCTGTCTCTCTCTCCCAATCTTCATGACAATTTCATTTTCTTATACCCTCTTTTTATATATTTTTTTAATCCATTCAGTCTTATTTTCTGGCCACTGTTCCCCAGTGTGTGCTTTAGTTGATAGTTTTCCATCACAATTCCATTGCACCTGGAGAAAAGAGATGTAGAGAATAACTTGGAGTGCCAGTTGATGAGCCGCATAATGTAAATTTTTCCTGTATATTTTGGCACAAAATGAAAACAAGAATTCCTAAAGGGGAAGGCTAAGGGGCAGATTTACTTATGGTCAAATATCGAGGGTTAATTAACTGCCGAATGTAAATCCTTCGACTTTGAATATCGAATTCGAAGGATTTACCGCAATTCGTACGATCGAACGATTAAATCCTTTGAATTCGGATTTTAATCCATCGATCTAACGATTTTTCTTTGACCAAAAAAAGATTGCAAAGCCTATGGGGACCTTCCCCATAGGCTAACATTGACTTGGGTAGGTTTTAGGTGGCGAACTAGGGGGTCGAAGTTATTTTTTAAAGAGACAGTACTTCGACTATCGAATAGTCGAATAGTCGAATAGTCGAACGGTTTTTAGTTCGAATCGTTCGATTCGAAGTCGTAGTTGGAGGTCGAAGCTTAGAACTTTACAGTAGTTTGTTCTATAAGCTAAGTTTTCACTCTTTTAAATATGATTATATATTGTAACTGAAACAGCAATGCAAATAACAGTTTAAGGCTGTTGTGTCATATTTAAAATAATCCCTTCAAAATCCCTTTTAATGAATGCCTTTTGAAAGAACTATCACTGAGCTATAGATGAAACATCGCTGCTCATTGAAAAAAGAAAGCTTTCATCTTATGTATTATCATCAATCATAATGACATGTATTTTCTGTCTCTCTTCCTTCTTTCTACAAAGCAAATTACATTGAGGTATGTTATCTTCAACAAGTCCTGATATAATCACACTTACACTGCTATCTTTTGTGAGCAAGAAATTGTTTGCCACCTAATTGGATTGCACTTGGCACGCTCTGCATGGATATTTCCGAATGCTCAAAGCAGGTGCCTCAGTATTATTTAAAGAGATGCAATGAAACACTTACAAAGATATTTTGCTGCAAGTCTCTTATCTCATCCTGTGTAAGAAGAGCATCACACTATATACTGTATGTAGTTTATACAAAGTGGCTGGATGACAGGGTAAAGTCATACAAAAGCAAATTCAAGTGTAGCTGCCAATAAAATAAAATATAATAATAATGTGATAGGGCAGCAACAACAAGGAAATATACAATTTAAAAGTAAGACAAAATTGAGCTAACAAGAAGCTGTGTTCATGCTTTTGGACTAAAGAGGTCATTCTACTTTCTAAAAGGCCAGATGGACTGGAAATGAATGGTTTATTACCTTAGGACTGCCACTTGGGACAAATTGTATAAGGCATGTTGTGAAGTTTAGGGTAATGTATCCCTAGGTTATCCCTGTTATAAAGCTGACACAATGATTAGCTGTGTCTTGGAAAAGATGTATCAAACTATTATTTTTGCTGAGGCTTATAAGAAAGAAAGTCAAAAAAGTCATATAGTCCACACATAGAATATATAAGATCAACTTACACTATTACACAACATTCTAGTCCAGGTATGGTACCTTTAATCCAGAATGCTCGGGACCTAGGGTTTTCTGGATAATGGATCTTTCCTTAATTTGGATCTCCATACCTTAAGGCTAATACAAAATCATTCAAACATTAGTAAAACCCAATAGGATTGTTTTGTCACCAATATGAATTAATTATATTTTAGTTGGGATCCAGTACAACAATATATTTTGAATGTCCATATCCACAAATCCTATTACAAATGAAAAACATGGGCAGGAAAATATATGAAAAAACAAGTATGCTGTTGCCTTATACACCTCTAAAATAGATGGAAGGTTCCTTTTTTGTACTAGGTGCACAGTTTGCCAACCTGCAGGACAGTGTGTGGCTCTCAACAATTTGTACTGCAAGATGGCAGCCAATCAGTAAAAGCAGGTAAAGCAGTCCTGGCCGAGAACTTTACTTTCCTAGCATGAAGGCAGAGCTACTCATGTACTAATGTGTTAATCGGAAAGGATGGATAAGGCATGGCCACTGCCTCTCTGCAACACAGACAAAGACCAGAGAGGATCCATATGAAGCTCCAAAAAAATATGGAATTTCTAAAGGGAAATTTATGCCAGACTGAGGTCAGGTACAAAATATTGTTTATCATTAAAACCATGGGGCAATTCTCAAAAAACATACATGACCCCTTTGAAAAAAAAAAAAGAAGTGAATGTGTGGTTTTATGACAAAGCCATCATCAGTGGGGTAAGCACAAACATGTGTAGATCCACATTACTATTTTTATATAAAGGGCTAACAGTCTGATACTGTTGTGTTATACCTTACCTGTTATAAGGAGACATTGTATTAGGATACAATACTATAGCCATTATTTGTTAAAGGTTTAATTGTATAGATATCATCAAATTCAACTATTAAATCCATGAGCAATATTTGTTTCCATATATACAGTATGTTGGAATAATCAGTAAACAGTAAAACAGTTTTTACCGTACAACCTTGGGAAATGTAAGAAGCAGCTTCTTCTGCATTTCAGCAGATAAGCTCATACAAACCTCTAGCTGCAATTTTCAACCAGACAAAAGCATACATTATGTTATAAAACATTAGTCCTGATAATGCAATCTCAAAACTTCTGCTATATAAGTGTTTCTGTGCTTACACCACTTACAAAGGAATTGAATGCTGTTTACTGAGAAGTGCAAGCACTACATTGTGACCTTTCTCAATATTTCTGCCAGCTGTGTATTTTTGTACGGAAACATCAATCATGTAACTACCGTTCTCTACTTCTTCCTGTCATTATTAAAAAATGATCTACCCCCCATACATTTGCAATTTTCATTTTGAACCACGGGAAAGTGCTCTACTCAAATAACACTACAAGTCACAGCAAAACATATTGCATTTTGTTTTGCACAAACTGGACAAAACCTTAAATATTGGATTAAATTTTGGTCTACCATTTATATTATCATGTCAAGTAACTTGAAAATATTACAATAAAACAGTTAAGAAAAAAGGAGACAGAGGCAATGTTGGCTCGTCTATAGAGTATTTGAAGAGGGGTTTATTCATAGGCTTTGGGTAGGCTAAATCTAATGTTACTTCAACAGTTTCTTCACCATCGATTTTCCACTGTCGGAGAAACAGATGATTCAGTCCCACATTATAAGTATTGGCAAAAGCTGTAATTCATCAGTCTGAGTACACAGCGTGGATTTTTGTCTAAAAATGCACCACAATATGAAATCTATCCCATATTTTGAAAATAACATTCATAGCACTTGCTAATCAAAATTATAGCTCATTTCACCCACATAACGGTAAATCAGGGCTAATGATTGGGTTGTTTAACAATAAAATATTTTATTGGTCTTCTTTCACACAAAACACAAGGTATAAGCTAATTGTGTCCTTTATGAGTCATCTTACATGTTTTGGCCCAATTGCAAAAAACTGTGGCTGCTTTTTTACTGCAGTTTCAAAGTAATATAGTTTAATAGTATATGAGATTGTAAAAAACTAAGGGAAAGTAGACTAACTGATCTGCTAGCTGAACCAGATGAATAGGGGAATATTTTAAGACATGTATGCTGCAGTCTAAGCTGTGAAACAAATGACCCTGACCAAGTTCAGTGTGATTAAGCACTAAAGAACACACTTTTGACCCTCTGACTTGGACTTGACCATGACCGACTGCTGCTTGCCCTTGAACCTTCTGTCTGTATCTGGACCATGATCCTTTGGCTGCCACAAATTGTACTTGGTACCTAGTAAATTATATGGGAGCTACTGGGGTATCTTTGGAGTCACAGATCTTCCCTGCTAAAGGGGCTGTGGTTGCCTTGGGCATTAAAACATAATGTACAACACTGTTGCCCTAATTCTTTAGTCAAGTTTTAGTTATCCTTTAAAGAAAAAAAAAATCTTTGTGTTGTCTAGAGTCTCCAGTGGTAGCCTTGACAGAAATGTAATAATTCAATTCTAAATGCTACCAGGTGCTGTGTTTTGAAACGATATAGCACTTGCATTTAGATGTAGTAATATAAGTGCTGTAAATCAACTGGAACTGAAATCATACACCTGATAGAAGGGAAATCACTCACTAAGGATCTTTGGTTGTTGTTGTTCTAAAGAAACAAAATTGCATATTGATTATCCAGAAAGATTACCATCAATTCATAACCATTGCTAAAACACACTAAGCTTAGCTCTTAGATTTGCAAAAAAAACTCAATAATTGGGTAATTAATCCTGTAGCAATCCTTAACGGTCACATGAGCTGCAATTTATATTTTGATTGCCCTATACCAGATCTCAGAGGAGATACACTGTACGCAATATTGACCCTTTGAGGTTTATCTTGCTAACATTTTTCTCTTCTTTGTCTGTTAATTCTGCTCTCCCTCATTTTTCTCAAGACAGTAACCTGCAGTGTATTATAGTGCCTGGAGAGAGATATACAGTATATATAACAATAGGTGGTTTCCCAGTTGCTACCTAAACTGTAAGTTTGCAGCTGTAAGTTTAGCAACTCAAGCCCAAAGATGGGGCAAATCCTCTATAGGGCAAATTTTCGACAGCAACCACTTCGCCACACTCCGCACCACTCCGCCAGACGCAAATTTGTTACCACTATGCTAATTCACTAAAATTCGAAGTTGCGTCTCAGCAGCTGAACACTGGTGAATTTTTGCTAGCGGTACATCGGCTGGGCGAGCATTTCATAGCAAATTTTCGCTAGTGTTCATTTCTGCCTAGCGAAACTTCGCTAGCACTCTTGCACTTAGGTTAATTTGAATAGGGCGGCTACCTAAAAGTCATATGAACATCTTCAATAGTAATGTTAGTGCAAATGCTTGAAGTGGCCACTTTTTCAAACATATGCAATGAGCCATAATAAAGACAGTAGAGATCCTCTAATGCCCTAGACATGAGCCCACCCTTAAACAAATGTGGCATGCCCCTCAAATTAGTTTAAATAATATAAATTTTTTTACAACTTTAATGCAATTCTGGCATACAAGATATGATGTCACTGACATAAGATTGAGGATGTAGACTCATTTTATCAGTTCGGCTGGTCTGAGCTGGCAAAGTAAACTCTGGCAAAAGAGATATCGGTCGGTAAAATGTGCATCTTGGTAAATTTGCGGAGTAAAGACCATTTTGTTAGCTTATAGGCGCTGAAGTAATATTACTCAACACTCCCAAATCAGGTGCTCGCAAGAACAAATGTTCCTCCATACTAGGTTCAAGCTGCAGTAATTGCAAGGTTCTCTTGCGTCAATGCATACCTTTGCATGTAATTTATTAGAGCAGGCTAAAGGGTGTGAACAGTTGCTCATTACAAGTTGCAAAATAGCGGGTATGGACGCCGGTATATTTCTGAATAGCATCACTGCACATTCAATCTTGCGTCAATAGTAGTGCCTTGCACTAGAGCTTGTAAATAAGCCATTGGGTCTCTTACTTAATCTAACTTTATAGCAGCAATGTTAATTTTTCCTCAGACCATCTATAATATGACCTTAGTTTAAAACAACTGATAAATAATATCAGGCAGGGCAAAAATGTATATGAAGAAAAAAAAATAGGAAGATACGATCCTGCAGATTTTTAAATTGAAGTTTTAATATTCCATCCTACCACAAACACTAATGAAGTATGTGACTACTGACAGCCTTAAAGGAAGAGTATGCTAGATTACAGCAGTTTACAAATGGTTTGCAACATAATTTCAATACTATAATTCAGAACTGTTTATAAGTATCTGCGAACAGACTGTAATCACTCCAATTACATTTATAAGCCAATGCTGTTTGGAAGTGGCAGTGAATCACAGTAATGAACCTATTAGCACATCTCGAAACCATTAATTATTGATTTATTTGTAATTATCTTATGGAATGGTCTCCCTCAATACTGCTTTTAGAACATGGCTGCTGATGAATTCAGTTCAGAAATACTTTGATATCACCAGCATATAATTCTACATCTATTTTGTATTTAATTACATTTGACAACTAAGCACAATTTTTTATAGTATATGCAACGTTAAATAAAACATGAAATAATTTTTTGTAAATTCTATGCAAAATGCTCTATGAATGAGTCTTGCTTTTTTCCCTTGTGCTTTGGAGAGGTACTGTTAATAAATATTCTATATGTGCATTTTCTGCTGCTGGAGAAAGCATGAAAGAGCTTATCCACCGCTTGCTGTAAATTTTTATTGAACCGAACCCCCCCATCTCTGATGCCTACCAGTTATCTTCTGTAGGAAGATGCAAAAATGAACTATAACAAGATACTGGAAGGGGGCCCAATCCTTCTTTTTGTGTTACAGTATGAAATATTAACATATGATACACAACAGATTTAAATATACATACTGTATACCCATATAGCACATGCTTAAATAGCACGACATCCATGAACCTGTAAGAAGGCATTTATATAAATGGCACTTAGTGATGTCATCAATTATAATTAGTGGTTATTGATAAATAATGTAACCCAATAACCCAAAACTAAGCACTATCTTTTTGCCCCCTCCAAACTGAATTACTGTACACATTGGAAACACCAGGCAGAGAAAGGAGTCATGCTTCTCATATATATATATATATATATATATATATATATATATATATATATATATATATATATATATATATATAGATAGATAGATACCGATAGATAGATAGATACCGATAGATAGATAGATACCGATAGATAGATAGATACCGATAGATAGATAGATAGATAGATAGATACCGATAGATAGATAGATAGATACCGATAGATAGATACCGATAGATAGATACCGATAGATAGATACCGATAGATACCGATAGATAGATACCGATAGATAGATACCGATAGATAGATACCGATAGATAGATACCGATAGATAGATACCGATAGATAGATAGATAGATAGATAGATAGATAGATAGATAGATAGATAGATACCGATAGATAGATAGATAGATAGATAGATAGATAGATAGATAGATAGATAGATAGATAGATAGAGACAGATAGAGACAGATAGATAGATAGATAGATACCGATAGATAGATAGATAGATACCGATAGATAGATAGATACCAATAGATAGATAGATAGATAGATAGATAGATAGATAGATAGATAGATAGATAGATAGATAGATAGATAGATACCGATAGATAGATAGATATAGATATAGATATAGATATAGATATAGATATATGGCTAGACCACTGTCATGGAGGAATGCCCAAACAGCATAATTACCAGGATATAGGCTTTACTTTACTGCAAATAAAAAAAACTATGCCATGGCCGGAAAGTAAGTAAATAATACTTTTTCCAGTGCTGTTATACTTTCACCATAGTGTTCCTTTACTCCCTTGAAATGTAAGGAAGAACGAAATACAATTATATCTAGTGCAGTTTTAGTAAAATAAGTGGGTGGGTAATGAACAAATGGCCTGAACTCTTACGAACCCAAATTGGATTTTACCACAGTCTGATAAAGAATTCCTCAGGGCTTGGGTCTGGGTAAGGGAGCAATCACATTTTAGGAACAGGACACACATACTGTAACACATACAGGTATAGGACCTATTATCGAAGATGCTCAAGACCTGGGGTTTCTCGATAAAGGATCTTTCCGTAATTTGGATCTTCATACTCTACTAGAAAATTGTGTAAACATTAAATAATGTTTACTCCAAGAAAGATTAAATATATCTTAGTTTGGATCAAGTACAAGGTACTGTTTTATGATTACAGAGAAAATGGAAATCATTTTTAAAAATTTGGATTATTTCATTATAATGGAGTCCATGGGAGAAAGCCATGACGTAAGTCAGAGCTTTCTGGATAATGGGTTTCCGGGTAATGGATCCCATACCTGTATATACATTTGTGAATCCATAACTGGTCAGTATCAGAATGATGTGGCTTCATCAGTAAACCAGTGATTTTTATTTCCCATCAGACTGTGCCTAATGAGTTAAGGTTGAAAGCAGGTATAATAAGTTAAAGGCCAATAAATGTATTTCACATGCACTTTGAGAATGACACAGTAGTGGGTGATACATCAATAAGTGGCTGCACTGTAACTAAAATGTCAGATTTTGCTTGGCAGGAGAAAATTAAAAGTTTGACTGCCCTTGGAGAAAAGCTGCCGTCTCAGCTGCTGTTCACAACGTTTCTTTTCACTTGCAATCCTTATCAATCTGAGACCTTTTATATTAGCTGGTAACGCCACAACATATATTTTGTCCAAGGGTATTAAATGTGAAACCACTGGTGAGTAATATCACATATTTAGTCATTAGTGAGCTTTGTCACAGAAACGTTGCATATTGGCTCAATAGCAGTTGAACTTGTAAAAACCCTTTTTTTAAGGAAGAAATAAACCATGCTAATATGAAAAGCCCCTAACTACTACCTTAGGTTGTCCCCCCTCTCTGCTGCCACCCCTATAGTTTGTTACCCCTGAAATTGCTCCTAAGAGTTTGCTCACATATTGGTGCAGAGTAAGCCCAGTGGAGCTCATGGACGCTATCTTCCTGATCTCCAGACGTCCTTCCCTTCATCGATTTCCGGCATTTTTGTCGCATGTGCAGTTGCTATGAACGGGAAGACTGGTCCAACTGTGCATGCACCAATACGGCGCTCACTTACAGAAGAAGACCGCTGATCTGGAAGGAGGCGCCCATGAGCAAACGCATAGGGGCAATTTCAGGGGTAATAAACTATGGGTAGGGGAAGCAGGGGGGGGGATTACCTAGGGTAGTAGGTAGGGGCTTTTCTTATTGGGGGTGGGATTTAGTGGGACACAGGGCTGGACTGGCAAAATAAAACAGCCCTATATAGATGTGCAACATTAGGGCCAGCGTCCCCCACACAAAAAAAAAAAATGGTAGTCAGAGCTCCCCCCATAAAACTAAAAAATAAATAAATTGGTGGCCAGACCCCCAAGTTAAAGAAAGAAAAGACATTGGCGGCCAGTAGGGATGTAGCGAACGGCGGAAAAAATGTTCGCGAACATATTCGCGAACTTGCGTCAAAAATGCGAACGGTTCGCGAACGTCGCAAACCCCATAGACTTCAATGGGAAGGCGAATTTTAAAAGCTAGAAAAGACATTTCTGGCCAGAAAAATGATTTTAAAGTTGTTTAAAGGGTGCAACGACCTGGACAGTGGCATGCCAGAGGGGGATCAAGGGCAAAAATGTATCTGAAAAATACATTGTTGACACAGCGCTGCGTTTTGTGCTGTAAAGGGCAGAAATCACACTACGTCACTCAGGTGATGTTTCTGGACACGGAATGTGAAAAAGCTCACACAGCGAGGTGGCACTTGGTTAAAGACTGGGCAAACAATGCCTGCAAGGGCAACGTATACAGTAGTGGATACGGAATATATTATTGCTGCTGTATCACTCAGGTGATGTTTACGGACACAGAATTATTATTGTTATTTAGACAGAATGTGAAAAAGCTCACACAGCTAGGTGGCACTTGCATACCTCCCAACTGTCCCTCTTTTGACCACTCAACCCCCTGTCCCTCTTTTGTACTGGAAAGTCCCTCTTTTCTCTGAACTGAACAGCTAACTTAATTAGCTTTTGGCAAAGAGCTCAGAACAGCTAACAGGTGCAAATAAGATACTTTGTAACAATTTTGACTCTGGTTGGTGCTGGTAGTGGTGAACTACTAGGAGGAGCAGCACACCAGTCCCACTCCCCAACACAGCTAGACTAATAGCACTGGGCTCTTATAGTAGCAAAGTAAAAAAACAAAAAAGAAAATAAAAGCAGTCCTTACAAGGACTATTGGGTTACAGGCAGCAGTCAGCAGATGAGAGATCAGCAGCAGGACAGCTGCCCACAGCAGCTACATACAGAGCACTGCAGTAGAAGGTAGATTACTAGCCAGCAAAGCTACCTAATCTAAAATGTCCCTCAAATCCCTGCAGAGTTCTGTCCCTACAATACAGAGCAGTATCAAGTAGATTACTAGCCAGCAAAGTTACTATCAACTGTCCCTCAAATCACTAACCAGCTCTCTCCCTACACTAGCTCTTCCAAGCACACACAGGCAGAATGAAAAAACGCTGCAGGGCTTCAGTTTATATATGGAAGGAGAGTGGTCCAGGGGGTGTAGGGGTGGTCCAGGAGGTTGAGCTTCCTGATTGGCTGCCATGTATCTGCTGGTCTGGGGTGAGAGGTCAAAAATAAGCGCCAGCTAAGGCGAACCCAAATTGGCGAACGTCGCGCGACGTTCGCGAACATTCGGCGGACGCGAACAGTCGATGTTCGCGCGAATTAGTTCGCAGGCGAACAGTCCGCGACATCCCTAGCGGCCAGTCCCTCCCAATTTAAAAAAACATTGGTTGCCAGGGACCCCCCAAGTTAACCATTGGTGGTCAGAGCACTTGCACCACCCGCCCCCCTAGAAAAAAAAACATTGGTGGCCAGGGATTTAAAGAAGAAAAAAGAACAGTGTTCAGGTGGTCTTCTTCCAGCAGCTTCTTTTCTTCTTTTTGGCAGCTCACAGCTTTGCCTCCCGTTTGGCAGCTCACAGCTTTGGCTCCCATTCCGCAGCTTGCAGCTTAGGCTCCCGTTTGGCAGCTCACAGCTTTGGCTCCCATTCCGCAGCTTGCAGCTTAGGCTCCCATTTGGCAGCTCACAGCTTCGACTACCAGGTTCCCCCGCCCCTGTAAGCATGCCCCTATATTTATTATCACCAGTGCAGAAACTGATTTCAAGCAGTCAGCAATTAACTTTGACCAAGTTCCTAAATTTGGGGTGTTAACTCCTGTTACAATCATATATTTTCCCCACGGCTGATAAAGGGGAATTTTATAGTCAGCCTGAAGCTAATGACAACATTAAATTGATTACCTCCTGACACTCCCAATGTATTAAAATCAGTAACAAAGTGTCACTTATGCACCTTTACAAATTCTTCTTCCCCTTCCCCCCATCCCAGTGCTACCGGGATACAGTATGCCCCTATGTGCACACAAGTATGATTCAGTGAAATAACACCTGCAAGTACAAGTACTAAGCACAGGAATTGAGCACCTTTCCAAGCAATTCAAGGATAGCTGAAAAAGCTTTGGATTTGCCAACATTAGCTGTTCAGTGGTTTCAAAGCAAAATCATATTTTGTAAATTGCTTAAAATTACTATATTGGTTCCCTACCTTTGGATGCCTCTTCCCGACATGTTTGTTTGGGTCTTTCTCTGGGCTGTATGGTGCTACTCCTTCATGTAAAAGTTCTTTTTCACTTGCTTCCTTGATGGGTAGGGCCCATTTCTTTTTTGTTCTTTGATTCTCCTACAAGGTAGGGTATTAAGTTTGAAATCAACTTATTCAAATTTCACTGTACTTTTTACTGTACTTGGCTATTTCACTTCCCTTAAAGGACACGTGAACCCAAAAAATAATAAAATAAAACATAATTCTAAGCAACTTTTCAATATATATATATTCATTACACATTTTCTATGGTTTTTAAGTTATTTGTATTGCTATTCAAAGCAGTTTGTGACGAATAAATTCGCCTGGCATGAATTTGCGGTGAATTTATGTGTTTCGCCGCCGGCGAATACATTCGCAAATCTCCCACAAAAATCTGCTGGCGAAACTTTGCCGCCGTCAAAATTTTTTGGACGCGTGTCCGAAAAGTCGCGAAATCGGTGCATGTCAACACTATTCGGCTGCCCATTGACTTTAACGCCAGCGTCAGCTTGGACGTGGTGTCATTTTCCGAATTTCCCGATTTTTTTCATAAAAATGTCTGAATTTCACAATTTTTTTCCATGAAAATATCCAAATTTCACGATTTTTTCGTAAAAGTATCCTATTTCACGATCTTCCTGCTAATTTTTCGCCCTTTTGCAAATTTTTCGTGCTAGAAATTCGGCCATCACTAAAAGCAGTGTGTCTGTCCCTTTCTATTCTCTATCCTGGTGACTCTGCCTTTTGAAACAATGTAACACAAGCTAATGAACTGACAGCCCTGTATTGCTGGAGGAAACTGGCTTTTGCAACATTGTTTAAAAAGTTACAACCAGGAGTTGAGAAAATGCTGTTTTCAATAGCAATTACATTTACAAATAACTTTTACAGCACTAACAATTTTTTTTGTTTTCAAATATTTTTTATTTTGTTTTACAATAAAGAAATAGAAGAGAATCAAGTTCCTGTTTTCTATGAGTACTCATTCTGTATACAATATTTTTAAAGAAAATGTCAATAAGGCTGTAATGCAGATTACAAATATTGTTTGATAATAAGGAAAATAGAACACCAATAGTAATAGTATAAAAAAGAAAAGAACAGACACAAAAGGAGCACTTACAATTTTTAATGAATTAGTATAGGAAAGTTGCTTATAATTGTGTTTTTTCTTTTATATAAGCCAAACATTAATTTTTGGGTTGACATGTCCTTTAACTGTGCTTAATTTAACTAATTTAACAGCCAAAAGTGTGCACTCTGTTAAAAAAGGCTACATGTCTGGGTGCAGGAGTCTGTAGATTAAGGAACATCATATTACACCACACTCACAGGTCTTTGGTGATGTATATATCATACAGTATATATATATAGTGTTTTTTTTAAATGTTTACCTTTCAGTAAAGAAGGCTCATTTACTGTCCTGGAGCATGTTAAAGGAACAGTTCAGTGTAAAAATAAAAACTGGGTAAATAGGCTGTGAAAAATAGGGATGTAGCGAACTGTTCGCCGGCGAACTAGTTCGCGCGAACTTCGACTGTTCGCGTCCGCCGAATGTTCGCGAACGTCGCGCGACGTTCGCCAATAGGCGTTCGCGTCAAAAATCGTTCGACCATTCGACCATTCGATTCCTTCGACCGCTAAAATCGAAGGATTTTCGTTCGAATCGAACGATCGAAGCCATTGGATTGAATGAAATCATTCGATCGAATGGCTTCGATCGTTCGATTCGAACGAAAATCCTTCGATCGAACGATTAAAATCCTTCGATCGTTCGAATCGAACGATTTTCGGATGTTCGATGTTCGCGAACTGTTCGCATTTTTTGCCGGTGTTCGCGAACGGCGTTCGCGAACACATAAACGGCAATTCGCTACATCCCTAGTGAAAAATAAAAAATGTTTCTTATATAGTTAGTTGTCCAAAAATGTTATGTATAAAGGCAGGAGTGACTGGATGTTGAACAGAACAGAACACTTCTTCCTGCTTTTCAGCTCTCTAACTCTGAGTTAGTCAGTGACTTAAAGAGGGGCCACATGGGACATGACTGTTCAGTGAGTTTGCAATTGACCCTCAGCATTCAGCTCAGATTCAAAAGCAACAGTTATGACCCATGTGGCCCTCCCTCAAGTCTCTGATTGGTTACTGCCTGGTAACCAATCAGTGGAAACCAAGAAAGCTGCAAAGCAGGAAGTAGTGTTTTGTTATGTTACACATCCAGTCACTCAAACATTTATACATTACATTTTGGCTAGCTAACTATATTAGAAACATTTTTTTAAATTGCACAGCCTATCTATTTACCCAGTTTTTATTTTTATACTGAACTGTTCCTTTAAGTACAGACACCTCCACTGTGGCCATGTGACACAACTTTTGCAGTGAACATTTTCCCACACGTTTTTAACACCCTACGCCTTTTTCCTCCTTGTACATAAAAGCTATAACTTCTTGCCTTTAAACGCATGTAAGAAGACGTTTTAAAGTGGACTGATGAATTTAACCTACTGAACTGACATTCACATAAACTAGGAGGAGTGCCAGACAGGGAGACAATATACTGAAAAGGACTTCAGTAGATCCCAGCTTACTCTAAATGCTTTATGGGAAACTAGAGGCTCAGCAAATTTCCTCCCTTTCTGATCATTTGTAGGTCAATTTCAATTTGTGAAAAATGTGTACTTTGAATTGATTCAGCACTTAGGGGAAACTTTACAAAATATGCCAAGATGAATCTCACACTGTTAGATTTTATTCAGTTCAGCATTTCCCATGAGTTGTAGAGCATATCTGATCTACTGACCTATTGCTTTAGAAAAGAGGGTCATTTCACAGCAACACCGAGGGTAGTGGGGGGGATTTCTGGACAAACACCAGACTGCTTTCAGTTACTGTTGGTGTTATTTTCTCAAATGAGCTTGCAGCGAGTGTTCCATGGTTTATGACTAGCCTGTGTTACATGCACCAGCATTGCTTATAGACAAGTTCCTTCTATATGAGATGTCATGTTGGTAATAGAAGACTTAGCATGCTTCAGTAGATTTTCAATAACGTGGTATATATTTTTGTTTCACACAGGTTGTCAGTGAATTTGCATAGCACATTGCACCACAAATGTGAAAGGAGCACTAACATGAGTAGTTCTATACTAAAACGTTATAGCAGTTTGGCTCCAATCTCATTTAAATCATGTAAAAAA
Organism: Xenopus laevis; assembly: GCF_017654675.1. Classification (NCBI taxonomy): domain Eukaryota; kingdom Metazoa; phylum Chordata; class Amphibia; order Anura; family Pipidae; genus Xenopus; species Xenopus laevis. The sequence continues at coordinate 74,879,058 of NC_054388.1, forward strand.
TGTAAAATAGTTCAGGATCAGCATAGGACACTGTATATCCCAGGCCACAGAGTTGTGAATCCTTCACATTTTTCAATGCCTTGTCCTTTATCTCTTACAATATTATAATGGAGTTAATGTAATGATCGGAATACATTTTTTGCAGTGGTTTTATGGACATGCTTGTGGTTAATGCAGTGCTCTGAATCGATTACCTAGTGAAATTACTGGCATGTCTGCAGGGCTGAAATCACCACCAGTGTGGTCTAATACATTTTCAGCTGTGTGTTACATGCCTTAGGTCACATACTTTATTCAAAGTTTCCTGTACCATTCCTGCTCATTAAACACGGGTAATAACCCTTGAGAAGATTACGTGTGCTGGATTAACTCTATTTCGTATTACTTGTTGGAGGTGCCGTCCTCCTATGTCTCATGCACCGTGAACGTTAAAAGAGGGACCAGGTGTGAACGTTAAAAGAGGGACCAGGTGTGCATCTGCACTTCGTTGGCTGAAGTACGTTTTAATTTAGGGCACCAGATCCAATTTAAGTGTGTGAATGCTCTTTGAAAGGGGTTGGATTTTAAACCACAACAATCAAAAGAAGATGTTTCCATCCCATCCATGGAGCCAGGAAGCAGGTGTTGCTACCTGACCATTCAGCCCTGAAAGCCTATGCCATGTTGCATCTGGTGCGACCTTCTTTGTGTGAAAACAAGAAGTCACTGATATTTGTCCAAACAAAAAAGGGAGCTACTTGATAAAACTGACACATTACCCCTAAATACTCTACGTGTACTACTTCAACATAAGTTTCTGGCAGATCTATGAATTTTCAGAGCAGAGTTTTCTGGTTTCAGCTTTCTCTCCTCTTAAGATAAATAACACAAGAACAGCTTGATACATTTAATCAGCAGCACCTCAAGCTTCTTGTATGTCAAATCAATTGAGCGGTGTGATTTTGTGCTACCAACTGTTTGTGCAGAGGGGAGAATATCTGGCAAAACTCAAACATAAATAATAAGGTATAATAATAATATAAAGTGGCACAACTAGCGGGGAAGCAGGGGGTGCAATTGGGCCAGGGCTCGCACCCCCGCAGGGCCCCCCGGCAGTCACGCGCCCACTGCAGCGGCTGTAGCGCCGCACCGAAGAGGGTGGGGGCGGGGCCCGGCTGCACGGCCCGCAAAAGGGCCCGTCCCCACCTATTTCCGTCTCTGATAATATAATAGAAATGAACAAGGTATAATAATAATACAAGCCTGGGATATTTATGAATGAAATGTAATTTGCTGAATGTACTGTAAAGCTACTGAATACTAGTGTAGAAAAAACTGACTGTAACAAGTAGCGATAAGCGAAAATTCTCACCAGGTTTCACCACGAAAAAGACACCCATAGTTTGTTAGAGATCATTAGATCCAGTTTAGCATGATTTCTGGTTGGCTCCTCAACAACCTGTGATGTAAAAGTGTCATTGTAACGGTACAGATACAGGAGACATAGGAATGGTGGGGGTCACAGGCCGGGTCAAACACACCAAAACCACGGTACAATATCAGAATCCAAGAGAGTAGTCAAAACAGGCAATAATCAGGACAGGCAATGATTTCCCCATTGAAAGTTCTTTTAAATATTTTAATTTCACGCTGGCCAGTGATGTCACATTCAGGAACTTCCAGAAATAGTTGGAAACAGCCGACCGCGGGAAACCCAGAAGAAGTGCACAAAAGAAGAGACAGAGCTCTGAAGAGGACGGACACAGCGGACATCCCTGCAGAGGGTGAGACGGGCATCCCCGTTGCACCACCACCAGACCACCAGGGTGAGTTGTTACAGTCATGCAACAAGTTTATAAGCTTATTCCCATTAACTGTTTTAGCTGTATTGTTGCCCCAGTCAATATCTGGGTAATTTAAATCCCCCATTATCATATACTTTCCCCAAACTTGTAGCCTTTTCTATTTGAATCAGAGGTTTCGACTCTTCAGTTACATTAGCATACCCTTAAAATTAATTTGCTGGACCATTTACAATCATTGAAAACTCCACCCATATGGCAGCTTCAACTCAATCATTTTCTAACATCGCCTCCTCCTGTATATTACCTTTTAAATCCTACTTAACATACATACCTCTCCTCCTTTTCTTTTGCCTCTGTCCCTCCCTCCCAGACTCCTTTTATTTGAAAACATACACTTAATACTGGTACCTGTGTGAGAATATTGCATATACATGTGGTCCTCCCTGTCCTTAACAATACCCCCAACCAAATCTCTTCCCCCACTTTCCCTTCCTATGCTCACTATCTCATCTAACCGGTCTTCCACATAATCCCTTACTGTGTCCTCCTCCCCATGCCTAGTTTAAAATCTCCTCCAACCCTCTAGCCATCTTCTCCACCAAAACAGCTGCACGATCATCATTGAGGTGCAGCAGAAAATGTGCTTCATTTTGTTCTATACATTCAGGCATACAATTTCCCACTTCTCTTACTGCGGCATTGTGCCTAGGGCTGTGTTATTATCATATAATCTAAATGACATATTACATCTAAATGTTGTGCAATATTTTGCATTATCAGGGGGGATCTTGACCAAATATATTTACCATTTTTATGCAGCTGGATTTTGATAGTTTAAGATGCCCACTAACAAGCCACTTTGGTTCTTTTCAATTTTTTTTTTATTACTTATTACTTAATATTTATTATTTTATTCATTTTCGTTGTAACAATTTAATTTGAAAGTACAACTTTACATAAAAGCAACGGCTTGAGTGTCATTAGTAGGTTACTCTGTGTATCTTTATGCTTGGATTATCGAAAGGTCACTGGTTATAGTGTATGTGTAATGGAATCTGAGCTGGATATCCAAGATGGCGTCCAAGATGGTGGCTCCCTGGTTCCTCACGGATGCAGACGGATGATGTCAACCTCTTCCCACACTCGGATTGGTCGCCGGCGACGGAATGGGCGTCGGCGTCAATAATGGGCGCCGGCGTTGGTCGCGCACGTCGGCGCGTCGGTCGCCGACGTCAGCGCGTCCGCGCATACGTCATGACGCCGATGCGTCCAAAATTGGCGCCAAACCTGGGCCTTTATAAGGGAACTCCGGACAGTCATCAGTGCCCAATTATAGGTTTAGTTTACTACTCCTGGGTGTGATTCATTGCTAACTTCTTGTCTATTGTGTACAGACCCTTGCCTGGAATTCTCAACCTTGAACCTCTTCTGCCTGGACTGATCTTGTTGCCTGTTTGACCATTCTTCTGCCTCATCCTCTACTGTACTGCGAACTTGGACATTGTTATTTTCCTCCCTTGGTCCTCACTACTCCTGAGGCCTTTTGGCCTTACATTATAATTGGGCCATGGACCCGTCGGAGGAGAATCCTGCGCCGCCTGATGTCGGTGGAGCGCTTCGTGGTTTGGCATCCCGCATGCAGTCCTATGAGGTACAACAATCTCACTTTGGTCAGGCTTTGGAAAGCATTCAGGCGTTAACACCTGCCGATCCTATTCCTGCACCTGTACCTGTGGCTCCGCTTCACGCCTCCGAACCCCGCATTCCGGCTCCCCCACTCTACAGTGGTGATCCTACAGCCTGCCGTGGGTTTATTAACCAGTGCGAGGTCCACTTTGCACTCGCACCCAGCCAATTCCTGTCTGAACGAGCCAAGGTGGGCTTCATATTCGCCCGTCTACAAGGGAAGGCATTGGAGTGGGCTTCGCCTCTATGGGAAAAGGAGGATCCCATTATCGATGATGCCCGAGCCTTCGTCCAAGAGCTTCGAGTGGTCTTTGATGCTCCGGGTCGTGCCACTGCTGCCTCCGCACGCCTGTTCCATCTTCAACAGTCCAGCTCAGTCTCGGAGTACGCCATTGAGTTCCGCACCCTGGTTGCAGAGACTTCGTGGAACAACGACGGGTATCACGCTGCCTTTTACAACGGCCTGGCGATACGTATTAAGTCTGATCTGGTGTCCAGGGAAATTCCATCCCGTTGGGAAGATCTAGTCGCCCTGGCCATTAAGGTAGATACTCGGCAGAGGGAGTTTCAAGCTGAACTCGACAGAGAGCGCTCCCCAACCAAAAGGTTCCACAGGTTCCAACCTACTCTGGCTCCTCGTTTTCAAAGACCCTTCCTTCCCAACCCGGCTTCCACCTTGTCTTCTCCAAATCCTGCGGTTCCTGCCTCTTCTTCCCTGCCGTCGGAAGAACCAATGCAGATCGGACGGGCTCGTCTGACCGAACAGGAAAAGCTTCGGAGAAGGGCTGCTGGACTGTGCCTTTACTGTGGTGGAAAATCCCACTTCGCCTATGAGTGTCCAGTGAAGCCGGGAAACGCCAACACCTAGGTAAGACTGGGGAGACTTACCTGGGTGGAATTGGTCCCTCTCCCCATTCCTCTGCTCAATGCTTCCTCCTTCCTGTGCAGATTCGTTTTGGAACCCAGACGATTTCCTCTAAGGCTTTCCTTGACTCCGGCGCAGCTGGGAATTTCATCGACAAGGTCTTCGCTGAAAGCCATTCCATTCCCCTACGATCTCTGGCTGTTCCTCTTCGAGCATTGGCGATTGACGATCGTCCACTATCCTCCGCTACAATTTCCCACTCCACCGATGAACTTTCCGTTATTGTGGGATCTATGCACCTTGAAAGATTGTCCTTCCTCCTAATCGATTGTCCTTCTACTCCCATTGTTCTTGGTCTGCCTTGGTTGAATATTCATAACCCTGTAATCGATTGGGCTTCTTCTCAGATCTCCCGCTGGAGTTCCTTCTGCCAACAGAACTGTTTACCCACCAAATCTATTATTAAAGTTTCATCTGTGTCTTCCAATTCTTCTTTGCCCTCTGTTTATCAAGCCTTCTCTGATGTCTTCAATAAAAAGTCTGCCGAAGTCCTGCCTCCCCATCGTCCTTACGATTGCCCCATCGAACTTCTTCCTGGAACCATGCCTCCCAGGGGTCGCATTTATCCTCTGTCTCCTTCTGAAACCTGTGCCATGAAGGAGTACATTCAAGAAAATCTGCAAAGAGGCTTTATTCGTCCTTCTTCTTCCCCGGCTGGAGCCGGTTTCTTCTTTGTAGAGAAAAAAGATGGAGGTTTGCGGCCCTGCATTGATTATAGAGGTCTGAATAAAATCACGATTAAGAATCGTTATCCCCTTCCTCTCATCTCCGAGCTGTTCGACCAACTCAAAGGGGCTTGTCTTTTCACCAAATTGGATCTTCGTGGGGCGTATAATTTAATCCGGATCAGAGAAGGAGATGAATGGAAGACCGCATTCAACACCCGGGACGGGCATTATGAATATCTGGTGATGCCATTCGGTCTCTGTAACGCTCCCGCGGTCTTCCAAGAAATCGTAAATGACATTTTCAGAGATTTACTGGGCCAGTACGTGGTGGTGTACTTGGACGATATCCTTATTTTTTCCAAAAACCTTGCTGAGCATCGTCTTCAAGTCCAAGAAGTCCTTTCCCGTCTGCGAAAAAATAACTTATTTGCTAAATTGGAAAAATGTTCCTTTGAAGTATCGTCCATCTCTTTCCTTGGGTACATCATCTCTCAACAGGGTTTTAGAATGGATCCTGCCAAGATCTCCGCTATCCAGGACTGGCCTCTCCCCACCAGTGTTAAAGCCATCCAAAGATTTATTGGCTTTGCGAATTATTATAGACAATTTATCAAGGGGTTTTCTTCTAAAATTGCTCCCATTCTTTCACTTATCAAAAAGGGGGATAAGCCTCAACAATGGCCACCTTCAGCTTTGGAAGCATTCAAGGATCTTAAAACTTCTTTTTCTTCTGCCCCCATTCTTCGACACCCTGAACCATTCCAACCATTTTTTTATTGAAGTCGATGCCTCGGATGTCGGTGCCCGGAGCAATCTTGTCCCAAAGAGCGTCTACTGATGGGAAGCTTCATCCTTGTGCTTTCTTCTCTAAGAAATTCACCTCTTCCGAACAAAATTATGATGTTGGAAATCGAGAGTTGCTGGCCGTAAAACTTGCCCTAGAAGAATGGAGACATTTGTTGGAAGGTTCTTCTATCCCTGTGACCATCTATACTGACCATAAAAATCTTGAATACATCCAATCACTCAAACGTCTCAACCCTCGTCAGGCCAGGTGGGCACTATTCTTCTCCCGTTTTAATTTCATTCTTACTTTTCGGCCTGGTGTCAGAAACAGGAAGGCAGACGCTCTTTCCAGAAGTTTTCTCATCGAAGATCTCGCTTCCATCGAACCAGAGTCCATTATACCTCCTACAAAAATCATCGCTGCTCTATTTCCATCCTTGGCCTCCCAGTTATTGTCTGTTCAACTTTCTGCTCCTGTAGGAACCCCTCCTGGTGTTGCCTTTGTTCCCCCTGAACTCCATCATTCCATTTTGGTTCAGTCCCACAGTTCCAAGCAGGCCGGGCATCCTGGAATCAAGAAAACCACTGAACTTCTGTCTCGTCTTGTGTGGTGGCCTTCCCTAAGAAAGGATGTCAAAGACTTTGTTTCTTCTTGCTCTGTATGTGCTGTATCCAAATCTGGACGTTCCCCTCCCAAGGGGTTACTCTTACCACTACCCATTCCTTCTCGCCCATGGACTCATTTATCTATGGACTTCATCGTGGACCTCCCTAACTCCTCTGGTTACACTGTTATTTGGGTAGTAATTGACAGATTCACTAAAGTTGCACACTTTACTCCTCTTCGAAAACTTCCCTCTGCTCCTGAACTTTCTTCATTATTCATCAAACACATTTTCCGCCTCCATGGTTTCCCTGCCGAAATTGTCTCTGACCGTGGTTCCCAATTTGTTTCTAAGTTCTGGAGATCCCTGTGTAAAGCCCTTGGTGTTTCTCTTCAATTTTCATCTTCATACCATCCACAGTCTAATGGAGCAGCAGAAAGGGTTAACCAGGCCCTTGAACAGTTTCTTCGATGTCATGTATCACTGTGCCAGGATGATTGGGCGGACCTGCTTCCATGGGCTGAATTCGCACATAACAATGCATTACATGTTTCCTCCGAAAAGTCCCCTTTTTTCTGTATGTACGGTCTTAACCCTTTGGCTTTTCCTCAGGATTTATTACTTACCAATGTCCCTGCTGCCAACGACCAAGCTGCCCACATGTAGGGATGTCGCGGACTGTTCGCCGGCGAACTTGTTCGCGTCCGCCGCAAGTTCGCGAACGCCGCGCGACGTTCGCCAATAGGCGTTCGCGTCAAAATCGTTCGACCATTCGACCATTCGATCGCTAAAATCGAAGGATTTTCGTTCGAATCGAACGATCGAAGCCATTGGATTGAATGAAATCATTCGATCGAATGGCTTCGATGGTTCGATTCGAACGAAAATCGTTTGATCGAACGATTAAAATCCTTCGATCGTTCGAAACGAACGATTTTCGGATGTTCGAAGTTCGCGAACTGTTCGCGAACTGTCCGCATTTTTTGCCGGTGTTCGCGAACGGCGTTCGCGAACACATTATCGGCGGTTCGCTACATCCCTACCCACATGTCGGCCATTTGGCACGCCACGTCGTCAATCTGGAAAAAAGTTCCCTGGTCCAGAAAAGGTTCGCGGATCAAAGAAGAATCCCTTCCCCGTTGTACGCACCTGGTGACAAGGTTTGGCTATCCACCCGGAACATTCGTCTCAAAGTTCCCTCTCCGAAACTTGGTCCCAAGTTTATTGGTCCCTTCTCCATCTCTGAGATCATCAACCCGGTGGCTGTCCGTTTACAACTTCCTTCTGAGATGCGGATTCCAAACGCCTTCCATGTCTCCTTGCTCAAGCCTGCAGGTACTTCTTCTTCTTCTTCTTCCTCAGCTCCTGTCTTGGTGGACGGACATCAAGAATTCGAGGTTAAAAGAATCCTGGACTCCCGGATTTCGAGGGGCACCCTACAATACCTCATTGAGTGGAAGGGGTTCGGCCCTGAGGAGTGCTCTTGGGTAAGAAATTTAGATGTCCTCGCCCCTCTCCTGGTCCAGAAATTCCATCGGCAATTTCCTTCTAACCCAGGTGGTCCGGAGGCCCCCCCTGGGGGGGGTACTGTAATGGAATCTGAGCTGGATATCCAAGATGGCGTCCAAGATGGTGGCTCCCTGGTTCCTCACGGACGCAGACGGATGATGTCGACCTCTTCCCACACTCGGATTGGTCGCCGGCGACGGAATGGGCGTCGGCGTCAATAATGGGCGTCGGTCGCGCACGTCGGCGCGTCGGTCGCCGACGTCAGCGCGTCCGCGCATACGTCATGACGCCGATGCGTCCAAAATTGGCGCCAAACCTGGGCCTTTATAAGGGAACTCCGGACAGTCATCAGTGCCCAATTATAGGTTTAGTTTACTACTCCTGGGTGTGATTCATTGCTAACTTCTTGTCTATTGTGTACCGACCCTTGCCTGGAATTCTCGACCTTGAACCTCTTCTGCCTGGACTGATCTTGTTGCCTGTTTGACCATTCTTCTGCCTCATCCTCTACTGTACTGCGAACTTGGACATTGTTATTTTCCTCCCTTGGTCCTCACTACTCCTGAGGCCTTTTGGCCTTACAGTATGATCTCTTTAGTTAGCTTGTGACTTCTTTTTTCCATACAGCCGTTTGGGGGAGGGATGTGTTACTTTCTATAAGGCTAGATGTCAGCCTCGCTTCCTATACAGTACCATGTTGATGACCTTCCAGGTATTAGGCCCACGGATACCACTCCAGCTCTCCCTCATAGCTCCTATCCAGGAGATTGTTTTGTATTGAGTCCATAACCCTGATCCAGTTCACCTTAGATATCAATGTTTGTCAGCCTGGGATTTGTGATTGTTTCCAGTTTGCTGCTAGTAGAGCTCTTACTGTTACTAGTGATTGTTTAGAGCCTATGGCTCTGATTTTCATGCCTAAAAGAAATATGTGAGGGGCTGCCTGAATAGTAAATCAGAGAACCTCGGGGGAGCAGAGTCCCCACAATCTTCCAAAATTCCTGAGCTACTGTGCATGTCCACCATGTGTGCAAGAAGGTCCCTCGTTAACCACACCCTCTAAAGCAGTTGTAGTGGTCTGGGTTGCTGCTTAGCCTGCTGATACGTGTAGGAATGTATTACCATCCAAACATGATTTTGTATGCTCTTTCATTACAGATTGCATGTCAGTGTTATCTGATGTCAGGCGGCTATATAGCAGCGAAATTAAATGTGTCGGGTATGATCGTTTGAATTAGATGGTTTCAAAATAAGTCAGAGTATGAGTCATTTGGGTTTTAGTCTCGGCTTCCACGTAATGTCTTATTTGTAGGTACCGAAAGAATTGTGTTTGCGGGATGTCGTGTTTCTCCTTGCATTGTTGGAATGATATAGTGTTCTGATCTTGGCGAAAGGCTGCAAGGGTGAGCATGTTTGGGTCTATCCATGGTTTAAAGTCTATTGGGTTGCTGCCCAGTGGAAAGCCCTTGTTGTAGAAGATAGTTCAGTACTTAGTGTTAGGTATGCTTAGTTTCATCTTAACAGCTATTAAGTCCCATAGGTCCAGGGCTTGCTGAGATGGGGGTAAGAGATCTCTGGAGATATTTCTAGCTACCTTGGGTATTCAGAATAGGTGGGATATCTGTTAGGGTGTGCCTATGGACCATAGCCTCTAATCTGCTGGCTAGGTAATACTGTATCTGTAGATATGTGTTGTTGTTTTCATATTTTATAACCGATCATTATAATTGGGTATTGCACTATGGTGGGTTCTGTATTTACTAAAGGATGTATTTGTTTGTCACACCCACAGATTGGTTTAGCAATCATGTAAGCAAAGGCAATTGACTATCATACCACAGGTTACATTTTAATTACCTATCTTTCTCATGTAGTGTCTGTACCAGTGCCCGCTGCGTATTGTAATACTTTTCATTTAGTCATTCAGCTGAATACTGGCAAATCCAGCCCCCACAGACTCAGTCATGTCATATTTTTCTTTATCTGTTATTGATCACATCACTTTTTTGCATGAGTTTTCACAGTGCAATCAATGATACCGAGTTTGAAACACATATTTCACTTTTTTTCCTTATGATGTTGTATTACTTGAGTTTTGGCAATCGAAAATGTAACTGTCATTGCCTCTGGGAAAAAGCTGAGATTAAAATATGAAAAGGAAACTGACGCACATTATCAGAGTGCCCAGCAAAATGTCAGCCACCCTAAGGACAGACAACACAAAAGTTAAAATCAATTATAAGTCTGCACAGGAGTTGTCTTCAAACCTAGATGGTGACTACACAAAAACGCACTTTTCCTTGGGCTTATCATCTGTTAAATTCAGAGCTTTAAGCTTTTCAAGTATAGCAATGACTGTAGTTGAACAGATATAAACCTATACAGTTTCATAAATCAGTACAGAAACAATGCTTCCCCCACTTTTGTGAATTCCCTCCTATGTCTTTTGTATACTGATTGTATTATTATATATTATTTGTATTATAAATTGTTATAACTGTTATATTTGTCTCCACACTTAGCTGGTATAACTGGGTGTATAACAACCTTCTACCTCACACCCCTTGCCCTGTCTTTGGTTGTTCAGCAACTACTTTGTACCTAATATTCAAACTTCCTTTGTATCTCTTCCTATATCCTATTTTCCTATGCTCTTTTATCCTATTTTTTTCTACCATCTCTACTGTGCCTTATTTTTATGTTTGAATTTACCTAAAAAATCCTTAATAAATATCTTTTATCTTACTCTTGATAAACTTTTTTTAAATCATAAAAAATAGCACCCAAAAGTAGCACCCAAAAAAAAACACAAGTATGGGAAGCACCAAATCTTTGGTGGTTAAAGCACACCCAAGCAGCTAACATAAATGTACCAAAATAAACATTGTCCTATTACCTTCTGTATTAATCACACGGAAAAACTGATGCTAATAGGGATAAACATAGTACGGGTATGGGACCTGTTATCCAGAATGCTCAGGACCTGGGGTTTTCTGGATAATGGATTTTTCCGTAATTTGGGTCTTCATGCCTTAAAGTCTACTAGAAATTCATTTTAACTTTAAATAAACCCCCCAATAGGCTGGTTTTGCTTCCAATAAGGATTAATTATGTCTTAGTTGGGATCAAGTACAAGCTACTGTTTTATTATTACAGAGAAAAAGGAAATCATTTTTCAAAATTTGGATTATTTGGATAAAATGGAGTCTATAGGGTATATTTATCAAAGAGTGAAGTTAATAGTGAAGTTCCGCCACTAGAGTGAAATTCCACCACTCTCCATTCATTTCTATGGGATTTTTATAGGCGTATTTATCAAAGGGTGAACTTTCACTTTCACCCATTGATAACTACGCCTTTCAAAATCCCATAGAAATTAATTGAGAGCTGCGGAATTTCACTCTAGTGGCGGAACTTCACTCTTTGAGAAATTTACCCCCAGGGGAGACAGCCATTCTGTAATTCGGAGCTTTCTGGATCTCGGGTTTCCAGATAAGGGATCCTATACCTGTAGTGCAGGAGGGATCCAGGTCTCTTTTATACTAATCATGTAATGGATGTAATGTGCTTAAATATGTAATAGGTGTGGAGTTGGGGAGCACCAACCATCCAAAATGAAAGATGGTGTGCAAGGTCAGATATTAGTTAGTAATGAAAAGAAAAGAAAAAGAAATGACCCTTTGTATTGCACCTTCCCATCCATACGTTGTGAACAAACAAATGAAGTGTTGATTAAAACTTGACTTTTAATATAACCATTAAAATAAGTCTAGAAAGCAACATTAAAATGTTGGTTAGGCAGGAGGCTGATTGACTAATAAGCCAGGGGTAGGTAGGATGAGGTCACCTGAGAGTGACTGTTGGTTGGAGCGAAACACACAGTACTAGCGATTATTTACCGATTGTTATTAAGAAAATATCAATTCCCACATGCCACCCCTTCTCCCACCTTCGGATTCCTCCCTTCAGGTCTGCAGTCACCCCTCAGGGTGATTGATATGTCGAGGCCTAAGTACAGCCTTAGTGGCAGGTGAGTATGAATTGTATTGGTACGTTCGTTCGCCCCACGGATCTCCGATAGCCAACCCCTTCACCCTCAAGAAGTACCCTCCCAATCCGTTGTTCCCCGGCTGTGATAATTGTCCCTATCTGGCGCCTGCCTAGCCAGAAACTAAAATTGCGCCTAGTTTCTGGCTAGGCAGGCGCCGGATAGGGACAATTATCACAGCCGGGGAACAACGGATTGGGAGGGTACTTCTTGAGGGTGAAGGGGTTGGCTATCGGAGATCCGTGGGGCGAACGAACGTACCAATACAATTCATACTCACCTGCCACTAAGGCTGTACTTAGGCCTCGACATATCAATCACCCTGAGGGGTGACTGCAGACCTGAAGGGAGGAATCCGAAGGTGGGAGAAGGGGTGGCATGTGGGAATTGATATTTTCTTAATAACAATCGGTAAATAATCGCTAGTACTGTGTGTTTCGCTCCAACCAACAGTCACTCTCAGGTGACCTCATCCTACCTACCCCTGGCTTATTAGTCAATCAGCCTCCTGCCTAACCAACATTTTAATGTTGCTTTCTAGACTTATTTTAATGGTTATATTAAAAGTCAAGTTTTAATCAACACTTCATTTGTTTGTTCACAACGTATGGATGGGAAGGTGCAATACAAAGGGTCATTTCTTTTTCTTTTCTTTTCAATGTGCTTAAATACCAGGATGCACTCTGAATGAAGAATTATCACTTACTTTTTGATATCTTTTATCAGTTTTTTTTTTTTTTCTTGTGCCACTCTCTTATGATGCATCTTGTGGAAGTCCCGTTCTTTATTCAATTGTACCTTTGCTTCTTTAGCTATGCTGAAATTAAAGCAAAAATACAAATTGGTCACTATTTAGAACTGAGCTCCAGAGCAGACTTGTAAAAGACACATAGGGCAAATTTACTAAAGGGCAAAGTGACTAACGCTGGCGAAAATTCGATAGCGTGACGTCATTTCGGAGTTTCGCCGATTTACTGATGGTCGCTGGCGTAACTTCGCTAGCGAAGGATATAGACTCTAGCGGTACTTCACTCCCTAACACCAGGCAAATTTGTGCTCTGGCAAATGGGCGTAACTACGTAAATTCACTAAGATGCGGATTTTACTGAACATTACTTCTTGCGCCAGACTTGCCTTCGCCACCACAGACCAGGCAAAGTGCAATAGAGTAGATTGGAGTTTCTAAAAAAAATAGTTGACAATTTTTGTAAGTCCCAAAAAACACTAGCCTTTTTTCAAGGTGATAGGCTGCAAAAGAGTGTAAATTTTTTTTGTGGTAACCGGCTTCCCCCCTACATTTCCTAACATATGGCACATAAACTATACAGTGGGCTCATGTGTAGGGCAAAATAACAACTTTATTTTATTTTATTAAGGTTTCCCGGGCTTGTGTAATGTAATGTATTTGCTGCAACATATACGTCCATTCAACTTTAACTTCCCGCCGTATGCAAATTAGGCAACGCTAGCGCAACTTCTATTCGCTTGGCGCAGTAACACTAGCGCAAGTTCATCAGCGTTCCGTGCCCTGGACACAACTTCGGATTTTAGTGAATTAGTGTTCTCCTGGTAAATTTACGCCTGGCGAAGTGTTGTGCTGTGAGCGAAGCCGTCGCTGGCGAATTTTCTGAGGTTAGTGAATTTGCCCCATAGCACCATAACTAAGCAGGATGGTATTCATCATGATCTCTTATCGCAAGGTGTGCAGTCAACAGGGTTAATTTAACAATGAAGGGGCAGGTTGCATACAGCAAAAAAACACAAGTTGCATGTTTGACTTAATTTGCACCCTACCACAGGTGGTGGGCTGTAGGCATTCCCAAGGCCAAAGTTGTCCCCTAACTTGCATGTCACTTAGACACTTATGACAGAGGGTGCATTTTTAATCTGGCAGGTGCAGAGTGCAGATGCAAAACCCCTTAGTGCTCTAGAACTTGCATCCGAAGCATAGGAAAAATTAACCCATTCAATATTAGTATAACAAATGCTAATGAATTCACTAACACTAATGTACCTAAACATAACATCTGAGTGATCTATGTGATAGGAACAATAGAACTGAGCTTGGAAAAAACTGACAAATTTTACTAGGGAGTTATTCAAATTTGATTTGAGTTTTTTTTTAAAAATTCGAATTTGATTTTCAAGATTTATCATACATTTATCAAACATTTTTTGCAAAATGAATCTGTTAATAGTGCAAACAGATTTTTTTTATATTCATTTTTGAAATCTGACATGGGGCTAGACATATTGTCAATTTCCCAGCTGCCCCAAGTCATGTGACTTGTGCTCTGATAAACTTCAATCACTCTTTACTGCAGTACTGCAAGTTGGAGGGATATCACCACCTTCCTTTTCCCCCCCAGCAGCCAAACAAAAGAACAATGGGAAGGTAACCAGATTACAGCTCCCTAACACAAGATAACAGCTGCCTGGTAGATCTAAGAACAACACTCAATAGTAAAAACCCATGTCCCACTGAGACACATTCAGTTACATTGAGAAGGAAAAACAGCAGCCTGCCACACAGCATTTCTCTCCTAAGTGCAGGCACAAGTCACATGACCAGGGGCAGCTGGGAAATTGACAAAATGTCTAGCCCCATGTTAGATTTCAAAATTGAATATAAAAAAAATCTGTTTGCTCTTTTGAGAAATGGATTTCAGTGCAGAATTCTGCTGGAGTATCACTATTAACTGATTCATTTTGAAAAAAAAAAAAGGTTTTCCCATGACAGTATCCCTTTAAAGAACTTGAATCTGACTATTTGCCACCTAAAACCTGCCAACTGTTACTGTTACTGTTAAAGTCAATGAGAGACATCCAGGGATCAATATGGAATTGTTTGCAGCCTTCCTGACATTCAGAGAAAAAAACTCAAAGTTTTTTCAATTCAAATCAAAATCGATTCGAATTTGATTCGAGTTTTCGGGTCTATTTTTTTTTAATAAATTTTGATTGGTCAAATAACAAATTTATGGTAGTTTAGGGGAGTTTTTTAAAACTCACACGAATTCGGAATTTGACCTTCAATAAATGTGCCTACCAGTGGCTATAATTTTTCAAACTTATACTTAAATAAATGCTCTTTTTTCCCCTAACTGTCAAACAATCAACTCCTTAATGCTCATTTAAGAAGCATGAGTCAAAAAACTTAATGCAAATTGAAGCATTGGCCCTGTTCTTATCACCTGCCATTGAGAATGTAAGTGCAGGGCTAGTTCCTACCTGTGCTCTTCTGCACTCCCTAACTCTCACGTGTTTGAATTATTGGCAAGTGGAGGAACGAGATGAATCCCTCCACCTGCCACCTTATAAATACAGTGTTCTAGAACACTGCCATGGAGAAATGAAGCATCCTTGCACTCCTGGCTAGGGATGTAGCGAACGGCGGAAAAAATGTTCGCGAACATATTCGCGAACTTGCGTCCAAAAATGCGAACGGTTCGCGAACGTCGCGAACCCCATAGACTTCAATGGGAAGGCGAATTTTAAAAGCTAGAAAAGACATTTCTGGCCAGAAAAATGATTTTAAAGTTGTTTAAAGGGTGCAACGACCTGGACAGTGGCATGCCAGAGGGGGATCAAGGGCAAAAATGTATCTGAAAAATACATTGTTGACACAGCGCTGCGTTTTGTGCTGTAAAGGGCAGAAATCACACTACGTCACTCAGGTGATGTTTCTGGACACGGAATGTGAAAAAGCTCACACAGCTAGGTGGCACTTGGTTAAAGACTGGGCAAACAATGCCTGCAAGGGCAACGTATACAGTAGTGGATACGGAATATATTATTGCTGCTGTCAAAACATCACTCAGGTGATGTTTACGGACACGGAATTATTATTGTTATTTAGACAGAATGTGAAAAAGCTCACACAGCTAGGTGGCACTTGCATACCTCCCAACTGTCCCTCTTTTGACCACTCAACCCCCTGTCCCTCTTTTGTACTGGAAAGTCCCTCTTTTCTCTGCACTGAACAGCCAGAAAAAAATAAGATACTTTGTAACAATTTTGACTCTGGTTGGTGCTGGTGGTGGTGAACTACTAGGAGGAGCAGCACACCAGTCCCTCTTTTCTCTGCACTGAACAGCCAGAAAAAAAACAGTTTCTAACTTAATTAGCTTTTGGCAGAGAGCTCAGAACAGCTAACAGGTGCAAATAAGATACTTTGTAACAATTTTGACTCTGGTTGGTGCTGGTAGTGGTGAACTACTAGGAGGAACAGCACACCAGTCCCACTCCCCAACACAGCTAGACTAATAGCACTGGGCTCTTATAGTAGCAAAGTAAAAAAACAAAAAAGAAAATAAAAGCAGTCCTTACAAGGACTATTGGGTTACAGGCAGCAGTCAGCAGATGAGAGATCAGAAGCAGTGCCCACAGCAGCTACATACAGAGCACTGCAGTAGAAGGTAGATTACTAGTCAGCAAAGCTAACTAACCTAAACTCACTGTCCCTCAAATCCCTGCAGAGTTCTGTCCCTACAATACAGAGCAGTATCAAGTAGATTACTAGCCAGCAAAGTTACTATCAACTGTCCCTCAAATCACTAAACAGCTCTCTCCCTACACTAGCTCTTCCAAGCACACACAGGCAGAATGAAAAAACGCTGCAGGGCTTCAGTTTATATATGGAAGGGGAGTGGTCCAGGGGGTGTGGGGGTGGTCCAGGAGGGAGAGCTTCCTGATTGGCTGCCATGTATCTGCTGGTCTGGGGTGAGAGGGCAAAAATAAGCGCCAGCTAAGGCAAACCCAAATTGGCGAACGTCGCGCGACGTTCGCGAACATTCGGCGGACGCGAACGGCCAATGTTCGCGCGAATTAGTTCGCGGGCGAACAGTCCGCGACATCCCTACTCCTGGCCTGCACCTGTGGCTGCTACTGGCTGGGCAATATCTGAAAAACATGGTGGCCAATGGTAAATGTTCTTTAATGTTCAAATAGAGACTTCTCTGTCTCTTTTTAAGTCATACTGCATGGATATCACAAGAATGTTTTACACAGCAATATTTGTGTGTTTTCTTGGAGACTAGAATAGTGCACATTTATATAGCAGAACAGAAGCCATATAAATAATGTATGCACAGCCTGCCCATGCTTGCTCTTGCTCTTGACAACTCCTGAGATGCAGGTTCTTTGAATAAATTTGCAAAATAAGACGAGCAAAGGCCTCTCAGCAACAACGGAGTATCTTTAAATTATTCTTAATACTTTCCCATTCTGCAGTGCAGGTAAGTAAGTGCTGAAGGCACAACACCTTTGTTGTGAATACTAGACTGGTATGAAATTGTATTTCTGCTAATTAGTCATTAATTACTTCAGTACATTTCTCAGCTTTAAGGGGATTAAAGAAAGCAAAATTAAATTTGTTTCAGGAAACACAGATATCTTATTCAGAAAAGGCAACTGCAAGAGAAAAATCATGAATTCTTCTCAGTATAATTATATTTCACAGGGCTTTCCCTTCAGAGGGCACTTGTAATCATTCAAATGCTATTACAGTTAAAATTAAAATTTCTGAGTGGGTGAGATTGTTAGTGAAGTGTTTTTCTGTTCCTGGCATTTATGTGGGTGCTGGTACTGCTACTGTGGATTGGAAGCTTTGGTTTATGTCTAAAATAGTAAAGTCAAAACAAATTTTATGAGTGCATACGCCTGTAATTACAGGTTAGGTAAAGTCAAATGAATTTATTTCATGTTTGGTGTTGCTGGTTCTTTAAGGATAATAACAATAAATAATAATATATACGGGAGCAATGTAAGCTGTTTTTGAACAGATCCCTCTTTACCTTTTATCAGTTATTGACTGAAGTTTTTTGTATGTAGCCAGTATGTTCATTATATATGCGAGTGTACTATTAAGTACTGCGGAATATGTTGGGTAAAAACAGAGTTCACTGCATTTCATCAAGGGTGTATTCCACACCTTATTCACCCTTTCAAATATATGCCCCATTAAAAACCTGTAAAAATAAGAGTTGCTGAGTTTTCCATCAGTGAATTGCATTGAAACATTTAATACAAAGGTCCCTAATCTATGATATTTGTGCAAACCTAGTTTGCTGATTGACCAATTGAGTCACTGCTATGCGAAGAGCACATTTTCTTTCTGGTTACACACCTTTTGTATTTAAAGGGGACATAAAGTTAAAAAAAGAAAAATTACTTTAAATCTGTATAGTTTTCATCAAAACCATGATTTTCTGTGCTCCAGCTCCCCCTTCTGTCCACTCACACAGACTTCAGCATGCATGAATTCCTCAACCCAGCCGGCCTCCTGGTGGCAGCTTTACTTCAAAATGATAAGCGCTACTTCAAGTTTGAAAGCATAGCAGGGATCTTTATACTTAAAGGGATACTGTCGTGGAAAAACATGTTTTTTTTCCCAAATGCATTAGTTAATATTGCTGCCCCAGCTGATTTCTGCACTGAATCCATTTTTCAAAAGAGAAAACAGATTTTTTTTTATATTTAATGTTGAATTGTGACATGGGAATAGATATATTGTCTGTTTTCCAGGTGCCCTCAGTCATGTCACTTGTGCTCTGATAAACTTCAGTCACTCTTTACTGCTGCACTGCAAGTTGGAGTAGTATCATCCCCCTTCCTTCTCCCCCTTCCCCCCACCAGCCCATTAACAGAACAACAGGAATGTAACCGGATAACAGCTCCCTGGTAGATATCAGAACCAACCTCAATAGTAAAAATCCATGTCCCACTGAGATACCTTTAGTTACATTGAGAAGGATAAATAATAGAATGCCTGAAAGCAGTTCCATCCTTAACTACTTGCTCTTTCTGAAAGCACATGACCGGCAAAATGACCAGAGACGGCTGCCTACACACCAATATTACAGCTTGAAAAAAATAAACTTGTTGGGTTAGGAATGCAATTTTACATGGTAGAGTGAAATATTTGCAGTGTAAACAGTGTAATTTAAAAATAAAAACTACATCATAAAATCATGACACAATACTTTTAAAAGGTCCACTACACTACAGCAATAGGGCCAGTGCATTACAGACAGAACAATATATCTCCAATTAATGGAGATGGAAAAAGGAAAGACACAATGAATGAGAAACTTTTTTACTTTCCTGAAAGTTGTGGATGTTAAAGAAAAGCATTGGCCATAGCATTTCTATTTCTTTTCTGAAGTCAAAAAATTAAGTCATAAAGAGTATTATCACAGCTCTGTTCCTCTGCCAGCCAAGGCTGCAAGCCTCTAAAGACTCAAGTTACCGTTTATTAAAAGTGATAAATACAGCCTGATTAAAGTAAAATATTGAAGGCAGCATCTTTATGAATATTTCATTAAAGCCGACCAATTTCAGCATTTGTTTGCTGAAGAACAACACTTGGAAAAGCTCCATACTTAAAACCTTAACTTGCCCCTCAGCAGTTTAATGATAAGTTATTTTTTTCTAGATTAAGTAATGGAGGCTTTTCTTATTCCAAATGTGTGTAGAGAGCAGTCATTTTCCGACCTTTCCCTACTTCTAATGCATTAATTTGTGGTTTTCATTTTCAAGCGCTGGTATTTCATTTCTTTCCAAGGTGAGTAGAAGCAAACGGATCTGCTACACTGGGTGTTTTTTCAGTTAAGATGAAATTATATGATACAGAAGCAGCAGTTTGTGAAATGGGATTTGACATTTTTCTGGGAATGAGTTGTGTTACTCAAAAAAAGGGTGGTATTTGTCATTGTGACTGTAGAGTTCATAATTACTGCAATACATTCATTTTTTCAAATGCAAATTTATACCATATAGGGCATCGGATAGATAGATAGATAGATAGATAGATAGATAGATAGATAGATAGATACAGATAGACAGATAGATACAGATAGACAGATAGATACAGATAGATAGATACAGATAGATAGATACAGATAGATAGATACAGATAGATAGATACAGATAGATACAGATAGATACAGATAGATAGATATAGATAGATAGATACAGATAGATAGATAGATACAGATAGATAGATACAGATAGATAGATAGATACAGATAGATAGATACAGATAGATAGATAGATAGATAGATAGATAGATAGATAGATAGATAGATAGATAGATAGATAGATAGATAGATAGACAGATACAGGAAGTGATGACACTGTTTCTGTTCATAGCATTTTTGCACTAGAAGGAGCAAGACAGGACTTATTAAATCTCTAAACACAAAAATACTGTGTGCAAAGTCATGCCCTTAGTGTTCATGTTCCATACACTTGAGTCAAGTGCATTGATGTGCACCATACACCATATTAATCGAACATAAGGTGCAGAGCACAGTTCTGTTAGCACGAGGCAGTCCTGTACTTAATACCTTTGTCTAAATTAGGGGGCAGAATAGGAGGCAGCAGCCCACATTTGAAGCTATATGTGCATTAGCTTAAATTTCATTTTTATGAACAGAAAACAGGAGCATCTTTATATTAAAAGGAAATTTTTTGCTGGAGAATTTTATGTTATAAAACATATGGAATGGCTGTGCCCCACTATCAATGCATTCAGCTACTTAACAGGGCAACCTCCTAGTTTGGGAAGTTCTGACTTAAAGGGATATGACCCTTCCCAAGTGGGAGCCTTACAGGTAAAGGAGCACTTGTGATTTTAGGCAATTTTGAGTGCCTTGAATACAATACCAAAGTACCCCCACTAACTTGATCTAAATTGCCTGGTAAGTGCAGGATCTTGACTACCAGGGCTGCAGCATCTTCCTACTGTTATATAATCTAAGCAAATAAATAAAGAGCAGTTTACCCTGATGCAAAAAGAAAACTGACCACACACTATCAATCATCTTCTGTATAGGACCAATTTGCCTGTGGGGCGAGCAGATGGATACCACAACAGGGGTCATACAATTGTTCCATTAGTTCATACCAACAGCTAGAATGATTGAAAGGTAAGAAAGCACAGCCCCTCTTTACTTGCTCATCTGGTGATGTGCCATGTAATTGCTGATGTGGTACAACAATAAATTACATTTTTAAACGTTACAGATCTTCTGCGATCCAACAGAATCACAAGATGTTTTGCAAAAACTGAGCCTCTACCTAGCACACAAGGAGAGAGACTTGAGTACAGCAGTCAAAAAGTCTGAATAATTGATCGTAACTGGGCATGTGTTGCCAAGCAGCATCAGTACAGTGAACACAGGATTACTGCTAAAATGCATTGAAAAACAAGTCATGTTTCAGAAAAAGAATGTTAACAAGCACTGTATCTGAAAAAAAGCTATGTTAATTCAAATCAAATATTTTTATTTTTTGACATACCGCTTCTTTAAGTGTGCAAATGATCTATAAATTCCATAATGGTTCAGATAATTAGTTTACCAGTGCATATATAATCCCCCTACAATAATGGACTTCTGTTAATCTGTGCACTGATAATCATCATCTTATATTTCCATGTTTGAGCTGTTTAGATGAAGTAATAACAAAAACTATAGACATTTATTTATTAAAGGAGAACTAAAGCTTAACAAAGCAGTAGGCTAAAAATGCTGTACTTTATGTTTTGGGGTTCTGTACCAGCCCAAGGAGACCAAAGACATTTAGCAGTGAAGATCTGTACCTCTAACAATGCCCTCAGTAGCTCCCCATCTTCTTTTCTGCTGAATCAGAGCACAAGCTCCCCATCTTTTGTTCTGCTGAATCAGAGCTTCCTCAACAAAAGAGAAGGCTATAGTTTATAGTAGATACAGAGTGTGTATAAATATATGCTGTACTATAATGGCATACTAATTAACAAGCCACCTCAGAAATATATTGTAAAGCCCTGACAACAAGTATTTATAAAAAGGCAACAAACTAAAAATTGCATGAGGCTGCTCTGCTACTCTCTCTGCTAGTCTTCAGCAATAAAAGTTCAAGTCCTCCATGCTTCACAAACAGATTGCTTTAACACAGTCCTCCTTCTCCAAAACTTCTATAGCATTAAACATGCCCCTGAGCTTCCCCAGGATACAGAAGATTGGCAGGGATGCATATTGGATATCCTACATCCTGAGGCAGAACACTAAATATTGCACTTATGGGTAGTGATGGGCGAATTCATTCATTTGCGCGATTCGCCGACAGCGAATAAATTCGCGAAACTCCCGCGAAAATTCGCGGAAAAAAATTCGTCAAAAACGGGCGCCGGCGTCGGAATAACGGGCGCCGGCGTCAAAAACGGGCGCCGGCGTCAAAAACGAGACGCCGGCGCCGTTTTGTGAATTTTTCGCCGTTTCGCGAATTTCGCGAATTTTTCAGCGAAGCGAAACGGCGCAAATTCGCCCATCACTACTTATGGGGAAAGAAAAGCTATGGAAGCACATTTTCTGAGGCCACAGAGGGAAAACAGTAGCCAAGTGCTCTGTGACTATGAAGGATATGTATGAATAAGTGAACTAGAGATTGCCACAGATTGAAATTCTGCCACCCTCTATTTACTTGTGTGGATGTTTATCATATGAAGAATTTTTACTTTCACCCTTTGATTAATATGTTTCACACAGGCAACCTATGGCAAGCTCTAATTTCAGTTTTTGATAAATATATCCCTGTCAATATAAAGCAATGTTGCACCAGAACAATTCCTTTACTTGTTGATATTTTTTGTGCTGAAATCTAATGGTATTTGCTATTGCTGGAAAATAAGCTGGTAAATGAACTCAATAGAAACATCACCATTTTCAGAGCAGTTAGTTTTCTCCTCTGAATGGTTTTGTGGAAGAAATAGTCAAAAGCTATTGCAAACTATAGCACGGAAAAGTAGAATATTCTCAAGGGGGAGTTTGAAAAATGGTTTTATTTGTATGATCATACCTCCATGGGATGTTTGCCTCAGCAACGTAACTAGAGGGGGGCGGGCCCTGGCGAGGGATGTGCAGCCTGGCCCCCATCCGTACGTCCAGAACTGGCTGGAATAAGTGGCGTGCGAGCTGCCGGGGGGCCCTGAGGGGGTGTGGGCACAGGCCCAATCGCACTCCCTGCTCCCCCGGTAGTTACGCCACTGGTTTGCCTTCAATTTCATGCTTAAAATTATGAAATTGATGATAGGAACAGTTTTCAGGCAAATCATTAACCTTAGGAGCCAAAAAAAATTATTATTGCATGATCTGGTCACACAGTGGATGGCAATATTATATATACTGACCCACACCTTCAGTTTAGTGTATGCCAAAGACATTCTAAATAAAGCAAAAGAACAGGAATCTTCCTACAGAGAAAACACAAGTGCACAGTAGAATCTGGCTTATAAAAGTGTTTCAATTACAAACACAGAACTAGTATTGCAGGCTTAGGAAACCTGGTCTTAGTAAAGGGGTATACTTGATAATTAGTGATGGGCAAATTTGTCCCGTTACGCTTCGCCGCGAATTTCTCAGGAAATTCGCAAAATTTGTGGCAAAGCAAAACGGGACAAATTCAGAAACTCGCGAAAAAGTGACACCGGCGCAATGTTATATGGCTGGTAGTTGCCAAATGCATAAATATCATTATAGTTATTATGGGCTGAAAAAAAGATCAACTTTAAAGGCATTGTTTACCTTTCAACACTTTTTCAGTTCATTTGTTTTCAGATCGTTCACCAGAATAAAAAATGATTTTATATTTGTGACCCTTTCATCCTAATCATGATGTTTAAAATTTCATTTTCCAAATCCTTTTTGAAGCAGCTGTAGGAGGGGGGGGTCACCAACATTGTATACTATTTTAAAATGAAACTTTAATTCATACATGTGTTATCTTTGGCCCTGCTGAGCAATACAATCAATACAATAATTGCTACATTACTTGATACATTTCTCAATTCAGAATAATTGTAAATAGGATCTTGCTTCGTTATATATCCAATGGAATGTTGCTCCATTCAGCATAATCTGTTTATCTGAGTTATTCTGAAGTGAGAAGGCCAGTTGGATGACTGGTGAAATGTCTTCAAGAAAAACACAGCAAGTCCAGTTGATTTGACTTATTTCTATAGATATACCATGGCACCTTTGATCTCTGCTGTGCAACTCTACAGATTTAAAGCAGGTCAGCAGATTTTCAGAAAATAATACCCGCTGCAGGGAGGGAGCTGAAGGGGGCAATGGAGGGAGCAGTGAAGGGGGATGGAGGGGGCAGGAGGCAAGGGTATAGTTGTCCACCTACTTAAGATACCAAGATAAACATATTCATTTAGTGCTTTATTGATTGATATGAACTTTCTAATGAACTAATTCACAAACTTTCTAAGGAATTAGCTTTAAAAAAGTTTCTGAATTGTCAGTTTTAGGTTTATGCATTTATGTATGATTAGATATATGAATTAACTGTAATTGGATAATATATACCTGCATGAATTAGTATTCTGACCAGGTACTTTTTAATGTAAGTATTTTTATTGTATATTAGATATTTATATATTAAAAAATAGAACGCCATACCCCTGGTTCAAGCAAAGCAAGCATATTTTATTATCTTAATCCAGCAGATGGCAATGTATTCAATTCTATTTGAGAAACCATGTGTAGCCTTGGTGAAACTAACACTAACAAAACCTACTATAAACCTACTATAAACCTACTATAGGCTAGACATTAGTAAACTGTTTCAGTGTAGCTTTTTAAATTACATGTGTATTGACGTATAAGCAGTGCATGCTTTGGGTTAGAAATAAGGTATATATCTGTGCTTATATATAAAGCTACTTTGCATACAGAGTTTGTATGTTCTCCCTGGGTTTCCTTTGAAGCACTGTTCCAACTAAGCTGTGCACTCGTGCGCATGAACATGTATTTTGAGGCCAGTGCACACAATAAATTGTGGTGCACACAAGGAATTTTTCACTTAAGTATGCACAAAAAATGTTTTTGTGCACACGGCCAAGAAGAAATTAGAGGGAACATTGCTCACAACCTCCAAACCATACAGGCAAGTTTATTGGCTTCTAATTCAACTGACTCTAGTGTGAGTGAATATGATAGGGACCTTAGATTGTAAGCTCCAAAGTGGAAGGACTGATGTGACTTATGATCTCAATCTGCATCTTGGTGCTAAATAACTACATATATTCAGAATATTTGAAAGGAAGGTTGCACTGGGCAATTGAGAATGTGTTTGTATGCATCACCATACACAATTTAACATCTCATAAAACACTCGGCAACAAGAATTGAACTGGCTGCCTGCCCCTGCCCTCCAGTCTGTTGGAGTTTCAACATTCTTTTCCACAAAAGGGAAAAATGGAGTTCATCAAGCATGCTCAACTGCTTGGAAATTCACCATACAATTCCAGCCCATTTGAATGATGTACAATTGTACATACTAGTATTCTGACACAGTCTGCAGTTTTTTTTCATCTACTATAGGTCTTGGTTTTTAGATAATTTAACTGTTTCATTCTGAAGCTCTGCTGTTGGTTTATCTATGCTATCAGATTGCTGTGGTTACTGAGCCAGGGTGCACGGAGAGGCTCTAAACGGAAAGATAAGAATAAAAAAGTAATGTTACTGATGGCTTTGTAATCTTTATGTCAACTTTTAAAGTGTGATTTCTCTGGAAGTGGAAAAGGACCAGCCCATCAATGACATCAGCACATAGTTGGAAGGCAAAAGAAAGTTAAAAGGCCCACTGATGCCAATGACAGTGTCTCTTTGTTAGGTCAGTATGTTACTAGGGAGAACACTTGAAGACCATATAGCCCCCCCACAACCATTAATGGTAGCTGAGAGCAGCTGATTTTGTACCGTTTACTCCTTCTTCTTTGTTAGGTCCCCTTATTAGTGGTAGGTCCTCCTTCTGTCTGCTCTATCCTTGTTTGTAATCTTTCGATACAGGTCTGTTTCTGATCCTGCTTGTATGCTGCCCACATTAACCATATACTTGGCCTTGGAATCTGAGCCTCCTAAATTCCTTGCTGTGAACTTTAACCTACCTTCTTGTCATTATTCCTTATCTGTGCTATTAATTATTGTCTTTTTTCTATAAATACATTTTCATTTATGGTTTAGTGTTCTTTTTTTTTCTGATTATTAGCTAATAAATGTGATCCATTGTCACAAGTCAAAGGATTCTTATTTTTGAAGGCTGCTTTACATATTATTTAGCAGGTTTGCCTAAGCAGCACATCCGATATCCCTGTAGATAACCTGCTGCTATAAAAGGATAGCTGAATTACTGTATATTGAGATGACATGCTCTAAAATAAAAGAAGATCTATGTTCATTTAAAAAAAAAAGGAAAAACTTTTCAGTGGAGTAAACAAAAAAATCCATGTAACTTTCTTTTAGTTCTCCAACTCCGTATAAATAACTGCTTCTAATTTTTGTTAATAAAAGCTGACTGTCATTTCCTTTTATAAGGTAATAATAGCTTTCGAGCTTCGTGATTGAATGTCCATTAAGTGGTTTTTAAGCAGAACTTGAAAGAATATAAAGTAGCAAACATTGCAGCTGCTTGATTGTGTTATTAAGATATGATTAACATGCCAGAAATGCAAACCACATTGTAACAATTCTGTAATGAAAAGAGGGGTGTTAACGATTACTCACCATTTTGCACATTTTCGAACCAGCTGTTAGTGTGAAAATGGCTGTTACCTAACCTATTATTTCTGAGAACTTTCAATTCCTTTCTAATAATACTGATGATTCCTAGGAGACAAACATCCTCTTGTAAAATTATAATTGCATATCATAAGAATGATAATGAAGATTGTATGACCTTGCAAAGGTCATATATTCAGAATTAATGCAACACCTTAAACACAATGTTTTGTTTCAATCACGAATACGCCTGGTAATTTCCCAGGTGTAATTTCTAAAGGAGAATGTGGTGAATCTTTCAAGCAAGAGACAAGGCCCAAAAGAGAACTAAGACCAGACTAGAGTAAGGTGGAAAGGGGAAAGATCTGGAAAGACCAGAGTGGGACTGAAGTAGGATGGAGCAGGTATAAAACAGGACTAGAACATAGTACAAGAATATGGCAAGACCAGGCATGGCAGGCTATGATATTTAAACAAACCAGGATTCTCAAGGAAAGCCAAGGATCCACAAACAAGGCAAAGAAGAAGTAAAAAGAATTAGGGACATGACATAATATTCATGCTACAGAGGGCTCAGCATCAATCCTCTGGCAGGAAAGGAAAGGGAAGGATTTGTATAGATAGGATTGTGACTAAGTGAGTTTAGTTTGCAGGCTTCTGGAACTAATAAACACAAAGGTATAGTAGAAAGGGCAGCATTTTTTTTTCTTTCAAAGCATTTCAATCAATAATTTAATGATGTAAGCTTCAAATATTCTTTTATTTTACTTGTTGAAAAATTGTCATGCATTTGATATATGCCCAGTACTCACAAAACTATCTTCAACCTGATTGTGAATAGTCTGCATAGTCCTCATAAGGTCCTCCTCTCCTTCAGGGAGACTGAAATCGTCATCATCAGGTGGAATCTAAAAATAAGAAAGAAATATAAGATGATCTTTACACATTACAAATTCCCAGTGATTCAGTACTTTTCTGTGTATAGAAAATATAGAAAATAAAAAAAACAGGTTTTTATTCACTTTTTATAGACCTGATGAGTGATATACTCTGTTTTCTTTTAAACTGATTATTCATTCGCACCTAGGCATTGGAATTTTAGTGGTGTATGGACCACTAGAGAATCTTTGCTTAACCAAAAACCTATTCCCATGGATATATATATATATATATATATATATATATATATATATATATATATATATATAGTGAATAAAGTACTTTTGTAAAATATAAGGATATTATAAGTTACCGAGGAGTTTCATGACCATATTTATTTATTATAATACACAAATTTCAGTGAGTCCTGTGACAGAAATGACATCACCACTCACCGTTTATAACTGATGACATCAGAACTCACCGTTTATAAGGGTATAATTTACAGGATATTCATGGCTTTTGTGTATTATATATATATACCCATATACAGAATATGTATGAATATAGAGAGAGGATTATGCTGCCTCAAACAGCAAAATGGGTAGCAGCTGGTTCAGTAAATGATAAAGCAATAATAGGTTTTTTTTTTTGTTGCAATTGCTGTAACTTAAAGGAGAACTAAATCCTTAAATGAATATGTTTAAAAATGCCACATTTTACATACTGAGCTTATTGTACAAGCCTAAAGTTTCAGCATCTCAAAAGCAGCAATGATCCAGGAATTCAAAGTGGATTCTGAGCCGTTGTTAAAAGCTAAGTGTAAGGGTCATAACAAATTTAGAAGTAGAAAATTAGATATAAGATGACGCTAATATTAAATTATGATACTAATTTCACTGGTTTCTGAGCTGATATGTAGTAATAATCTGTATTAAGTACTAACCAGTAGTGATGGGCGAATTTGGGGCATTTTGCTTCACCGAAAAAATTTCGCGAAATTTGCGTAACGGCGCCGGCATCTCATTTTTGAAACCAGCGTCCGTTTTTGATAGCGGTATCCATTTTTTTGGACGCTAGCATCAGTTTTTTTGACACCGGCGCAAATTCTCTGGCGTCCAAAAAAACAGATGCTGGCATTTGAAATTTTTGCTGTTGAATTTCAGCAGCGGTTTCACGAATTTATTCGCTGGCGGCGAATCGCGGGAATTCGCGCCTGGCGAATAAATGTGTCCATCACTACTAACCAGCCTCATATTGTGACATTTTTATTATGTATATAGATTATATTGTGAGTGTGTCCCTAAGCTCAGTAAGTGAAAGCAGAACAGAGCATGTGCAGTGAATCAGCAGAAAAGTAGATTGGGAACTACTGGGGCACCTTTGGAGGCACAGATCTTCCCTGATAAAGGGCTGTGGTTGACTTGAGCTGGTACAGAAGCCCAAAACATAAATGTACAACCTTTCCAGCCTGCTTCTTCTTAGTTAGGTTTTAGTTCTCCTTAAACTTGGGGAACCTGTGATAAAATGGAAGACCTCTCATTGGTTACAATAACTCTCCTCAATTTTTCTGTATAGAATAAAATGTCATTAAAAACATTTTAAAACCATAAACATTTCCAAACAAATATAAATGAACATTAGAAAACACTCTTTAGCCTAGTAACAACATATACTTCATCTATACATGTCCTACAGTTTTTAAATTGCCTATATTTCACAGTGCCAAAAAAAAATGTAAATGTAAAGCTATCATGAGGTTAAATCACGTCCTGCTGAGTAAGAATGTTCATTTTTCTAAAGCCATGGCTGTGAGTGTTAATCAAAAATACAGACGCTTGAATGAAAATAATAATTTGTGCAGAATAATTGAAACAAGCTGACCAGACACAGCAAGGCTGAACCAGCACAGAAACTGTAAAACAGGATGACATTTATTCATTTTAGGCTTTCTATCTGCAAAAGGAGGGTGTCATTATTAGGAATTTTAGTAGGGTTTTGCTGGTTAACAGTTTAACGGTTTAAAGTAGAAATGCACTTCTAAGGCATTTCCTTAGACTGTAGTGTTTCTAAAGGATAGGGAGAATACAACGCAGTGAAATAATCATATGATTATTACATTGATTTAAATGATGCCTGACGTGGAACTAACAAATGAAATGTACATCTTATTGAATTAAAACAGCTGAATGCTTAACAAATACTGAATTACAATCTCTGTATAACTAGTAATTACCAAATGGTTTTTAATTTGGTTTCGTTTTGTGCCAGAATCATTATTTGGCAAGAACTGCATGTGCTACAATATACTACCTACTTGTGTTCAAGAGCAGCCAAAAATAGTGTTTGCAGAACTCGCATCTTACATATCTTTAGGGTACAAAAACTGGAATTAAATCCAGGAAAATGTAGATCCGGGAAGTCTGTTGAAGTAACTTAACCTTCAAGTTCTCAAAGGACACAATTTACAATGCAACACAGTGTACATTGTGGAAAAAAAAGACCTGATTCAGACATAGAGACCTGTGGCATGCACCTTAAATTGATTGTCTACACTAGGCAAAACTCAATCCAAACAGGATGGACTGAGTGAGGCAAGTAGGGAGTGTCAGGAGGTACAATCTGCAGAGCCACCCTGGGCCACAAGTGCTTCCTAAGTGAGCACAAAGGGGTGCCCTTGAGTACAGGAGTACAGTAATTACCCCTATGCAGTCATAAACCATGATCCTGAATACAAGTGCTAGAACACTAAGGGGTGCAAAACTGCTGTCAAGAAGAATTTGCATCTGGGATTGTGCTGCAATCTGCACTTTATAGTGGATTAAAAGCAGGAGGAGCAGAGGGTAGTGCTGGTAAAGTACAAAGGTGACACGAGGGGAAACCTACATTACTAACCCTCTACACCCAGCGTTTATAAATACAGCATTGCCAAACGCAGGCCATACCATATTCATTGAAAAGTACAGGTCCGTGAATGCATCACCCCAGCATTGTATGTTTGTGACTATCTGTTTATGTTAGTCACTAACTAATGACAAAAAATTCTTAGTAACTTTCCACGTTAGAATACTAAATATAATTGGTATGGAAAGAAGTATCTTCCCCTGCCCCCTTGCTACAGCTTCCATGGCATTCCCTGGTTACATGTACCACTGAAACAATGTATCAGTAATATCTTTTCCTCCACAACAGACTCTAGTTCAAGGAATTTCCAGCTATATATATCCTGTGCAGTGATTGTTATTTGTCTACTACACCAAAACCAGTTCCTTTTTAGTAAATAGGCAATAAATTAAACTTGACTTAAATCAGAGTATTGGCTAGAGGATAGCCAGGATAGGATAGACTGTTTCTATGTTTTACATGGAAGGACAAGCAAAACAGAAAGCTTCTGCATTAAATATCATTCAATTTACCAATGACTTTAAAATCACTGACATTTTTTTTCTAAACTGTTTCCATTACACCTTTCTTACAGCTGCCACCCATATTGTGGCTATATTGAAATAAAGATTATACATTTTCCAGTACTCCCCTGCACTTTTTGCAAAATGTATTGAAGCACATTTTCCGAGATTACCCATTCACTTAAGGGATTCCCTCTCACCGTGAACCCAAAACACAGATATTGCATGAAGAAAATAACTGCCTAGCCGCAATGGCATTTAATGAGGTGTTTCCTGTAACCTTTTATATGATCTAGCTGCACATGATGGAAAACAAACATCAGAGCATAAAGGACCTCAGATATCACATCTCTTCTCAGAAAAGACCCATTGCTTCTCTCCGTGGTGCTGAAATGTACAACGGGCCACACCACCATCTTGCTGCTCTCTTACTCTATCTCCTCATCTGCTCACTGACAAAAACATAGTTTTTAAATAAAATCTATTAACAAATTTAAAATTTTATGATGTTTCCTTGCACTTGGCCATGGCTGAGGAAATTATGTAAGATGCATTTAGTAATCTGTTTTTTTCTGTATTTCTAGAGCACTCAAAATGTTGCCTCATTTACTTTACCCGGGGGCGCAAGTGAACATCACTTAGAGGCCTATTTACTAAGACTCAATTTTTTCTCACTATATAAAAAAAAATAGATTTTTTTTTTTACCAAAAAGTATTGTTGAAAAAAATTATTGGGAGAAAAAGTTGCTACAAAATCAAGAGACAATTCGAATCGACAACTCAAATTTATCAGATTATCAAAGAAAAGAGCTCAAACAACCAGTAGCGTAATTACCGGGGGAGCAGGGGGTAAAATTGGGCCATCGCCTGTGCCCCCTCAGGGCCCGCCGGCAGCTTGCGCTGCACGAATTCCAGGCAGTTTTGAGCTGATTCCCAGGCGTTTCCGGGTGTACGGAGGGGTGCCAGGGCCCGCCCCCTCTAGTTACGTTACTGCAAACAACCCAAAACTTCTTGAATCCTGAAGGTAAAAAACATAATCAATTGTTAAAGGGACCATCTGCCATTGACTTCTACATGATTTCAAAAAGTTTTAGCTGGAGTATTTTCAGATTTGGATTTTTCGATATAATAAATCTCGAAAAATTAGAGGTTTTTTTTTTTTTTTTTTTGCTTTTACTCTTTAAAAACTAGACAAGAATATTTTGAGGTTTAATAAATAAGCCACTTAATGTTTACATAAGAAGCACTTGCACCCTGGGGTAGACTGCTCTGCTTCTCATGCCAGATTGAAAATCCAGAGTACAGCATAAGGAGGCATTTATACATGCGGCACCTCCTTTCAATCCCTGATGTCAGTGGGCAGAGATGCGCCTACATTCTTGACCCCCGCCTTCCCCTCTTGGATTAAGATCTGTTTAATGCAGGAAGCATACAATCCAATTTGTATGCTACAGGTCTCAGTTCTGAAAAGAAGAGCAAAGGCCTGCAACAAAACAGGTAAGACACTACATAGTGTGCAAAAAAATGCATCCCCATTTCTGAGCCTGCACACTGAGTCAAGCGGGGTAAATGACCCCAAGTGTTTTGACTAGTTGGCACCAATGCTAGTAGTTACAAGAGCTTTCATTGGAGAATGTATTTTATGGCAATTTAAGGTTTTAAGAAAGGCTTACATTTTATGTAGTTCATAAAATAGGCAATACATGTCTTTTATGGTATAAGTAAAGTAAGATAAAAATATGGCGAATTGGTGTTTTAGCCTATTGAGGGCCTCCTTCAATCAATTTGGAGTTATTTGGTGGACTTTTGAAAATCAAATTTGATCGAATTCGATCCGAGTTTGTGGGTCGATCTTATTCACCCGAATTTAAAAAATTCGATTTTTGTTTTTAATTAATTCTCGATTGGTCGTTTTTTTAAAAAATTCGAGTTTATGGGAGCTTCTATAAACTCCCAAAAACTCAAAATTCGACCTTTGATAAATATGCCCCTTAATATCTTTTCAATTTGCTCACTTTGAGGATTTTAAACAGACAGATAAATGCTGTTGTGCATTAAAGGCGTAAAACGGTCCTCCGTTATGAAAATAATGTAATTCTGGTATACAGTGATTCGTTTTTTTTCCTCCAAAGCAGTGTTTGTTACTGATGTGCAGGTCCTGATTAAAATATGTACTCACACTACACCAATTTCAAGTATGTTGATTAAAACTGATTGCAAGACCTGGTGGAGAACTGACTTTTTAGGAGTCAAATCCAGTGAACAGAAGTGAACACTAGCGAAGTACAGGTCAGTTGAGTTACAGCCATTTAAAGGATGGATGCCATGAAGTCCGATACCAGATTCTGTGACGAGGGGTAAGTATAAAGTATGGGGCATTTCTCTGGGGTTTGGGGGGGGGCAGTTAGGCTGGGGGGAGGAGGGAGGGAGGTCTATGTGGGGTGGGGGTACAGGGTTTTTTTCTGCAGGGTTGAATTCTCCTTTAAACAGTTTTTTAGCTGGTGGTGGTGTAAATTGTATGTTCTTCAGACACTGAAATTAATGCACATCATTATTTAAGGAACAACCATACAGATGTTTTCAATAGCAATTGCATTTACAATTCACTTTAAAATCACTTAAAATTAGTCATTAATCTATATTATAAATTTGTAGTATTTGTAGTATTTAGTGGAGGACCCCTTTGAAGTGTGGAGGTAGTCATCAATTTAAGCAAGGTTAATAATACATTATGCATACAATGTTATTTATGTTTTCCATTCTAACATATCCCACACAGTTCCATAATCCACTTCCACCTGTCTTCTGCAATCCATTGCTGATGTCCCTGGAGCATGCATAGGATGCTCCATGGACATAAGCAAAGCACAGAGGCATTAACATAACCAAACTTGACAGGGGACAGTGTTTGTGCTGCACTTATGATTTCAAAAGGAGGCCAAACATGGAGCAGAACATAGATAAATGTGGTATGTTTGTGGGAGTAGATACAGGGCAGGTTAACTTGCATAACCTTACAGCATCCCTACAATTTTGTTTTTTTGGAATATGAAAGGGGTCATTTACTCTAGAAACAAATACCAGAGCACTAAGGGTCTAAGGTTTTGGCTGTGCTCTGCCACTGGACTGGAAATATGATGCTAGAGGCAGAGAACGACACTGGATGGCACAAGGCAACCCCAACCTTTCCATGTGCTATAGTGAGTTGCAAATAGCCTCTGGATATAAATATTATTCTACTTGTAGAAACAATTTCCCTATGGATGGCCAGATTACTTTTTGTATTTAGAACTAAATGTTAAATAGATACAATCGGCACAACTGTTGATCCCTTGGCATGAATAAAAAAAGCAAACAACTTAATAATGATACAAACCAACTACAACATTCCAAACTCTGTAATTTCTTCATTCTCATCTTAATAATCTCCATGCTGAGATGGTATAATTTAAGTCCTCGTAAGTGGGCAAAAAACCGCACTAGAAGACTGTTACTGCTAAATGAGCTAACATTGTGTAGCACCTGTGCTATAGACGATGCAGATGGCAAAATTGTTGGTTATCACTAGGATGCAGTAAATAGAGTAATAACATTCCCGAATGTCTAACTTTGGAGATTTTCAAAGAGACTACTCTATAATCTGAATTCATTTTGTAATAACAAGTGTTGCATAGGAAAATGACTTGCAGTATGCTTATGATGGTAGTGTGTATTGCTCTGTATTCTCAAAACTGTAGTGTCTATTGATGCTTGCATAACTTCTCCTGTAAGACTTATAAGCTATTGTGAGCAGTGCTTACAATTGCTCCCTTGCTGAGCTAAATCATAAGGAGTTACAGGGACGCTTTATGCTAGTAAAGTATCTGTGCCCTTTTGTCCAACTCACACAGCAATTAGTACAACTGGCTACATGTGCTGCAACAAACCAGGTAAAAATCCATAGGAAGTATTTCATTTTGTTCGTCTATAGAACAGAACATTCTAGCCCCACTGCTGGTAAAAAAATGATTCCAGCTGCAAACTGGTCTAGTTTGTAAAGTCTGTAAAGAAATGTGCTTAAATTGACTTGTCTTTGAAAGAAACGTAGAAACAACACAATGTTCAGGTTACTGTGTAGGTAGTATAAAGATGTACAGATTATTATTATGTATTTATATATCTCCAACTTATTCACACTCACTATACAAACATTTTCACACTCACTATGAAAACATATTCACACTCACTATACAAACATATTCACACTCACTATACAAACATATTCACATTCACTATACAAACATATTCACACTCACTATACAAACATATTTACACTCACTATACAAACATATTCACATTCACTATACAAACATATTCACACTCACTATACAAACATATTCACACTCACTGTACAAACATATTCACACTCACTATACAAACATATTCACACTCACTGTACAAACATATTTACACTCACTGTACAAACATATTTACACTCACTGTACAAACATATTTACACTCACTATACAAACATATTCACACTCACTATACAAACATATTCACACTCACTATACAAACATATTCACACTCACTATACAAACATATTCACACTCACTATACAAACATATTCACACTCACTATACAAACATATTTACACTCACTATACAAACATATTCACACTCACTATACAAACATATTCACATTCACTATACAAACATATTCACACTCACTATACAAACATATTCACACTCACTATACAAACATATTCACACTCACTATACAAACATATTCACACTCACTGTACAAACATATTCACACTCACTGTACAAACATATTCACACTCACTGTACAAACATATTCACACTCACTGTACAAACATATTCACACTCACTATACAAACATATTCACACTCACTATACAAACATATTCACGCCCACTGGTCAATTTTATTAGGTGTCAATTAGCCTGTTTGTATGGTTTTTGGGGTGTGGGCGGATCTGCTAACCATTGTGCCAGTGTTTTGCTCAGTGGTTAAGAAGCTATTCAATGAAGCATGCAAAAATACAACTTAAAGGGAAACTGTACCCCCAAAATTAATACTTAAGCAATAGATCTTCTTGCCAAACTGAAATATATTATTAAGTGATATTGTCCTTTAACATCTTTTACCTTGAGCCACCATTTTTTGATGGTATGTGTGCTGCCTCAGAGATCACCTGACCAGAACTAATGTAGCGCTAACTGTAACAGAAATAAGTTTGGAAGCAAAAGATATTATTTTGTCAATTAATTGGCTCATGTGACTTAACGTGTATAGTTTGTTTGTGTGCACGGTGAATCGTAGGATCACAGGGGGCGGCCCTTAGTTCTTAAAATGCTAATTTTCTATTTAGGATTGCCAAATGGCAATTACATATTACATAGGTCTAATAAAAGGGAGGTTGTTTATCGCTTCTCAGGCATCATAATGAATCAATATGTGGGCCCCACCTAGGTCACTGAAAGGCACAGAGCCAAATACTTTAATATTATTTCCAGCATCAAATAAGAAAATCCAGACTGCAACTCTGCAGCGGAGACCTCCCGCCTGAAAGCAGTCAGCATGGTTAAAGATATCTGTGACACCACATTTATTTTACCAAAAATATAATCATCATTCATTTGTTCACTGCAGAACCTGCCAAGTTACAGTTACAGCTAATCAATATATTTGTTCTCTACACACCCAAGCCATATTTTTCCTATGGTTGTGTACTGAAATGTATAACACTTGCAACATTTATGTTACTTTTTCAATAGTATCTTTCTTGTGCTTTCTCCTCCTTGCTTCTGACACAGAATGTTATGTTTTATGCTGTTTCAGATAATTCTGTTCTTCCCTATGCAAAATTAAAAGAGACCTAAAGCTTTCCTAAAATGCTACTATTTGTGCCCCCTAGCTCTCCAAAGCAGTAATCACAAGCTTGCATACAGAAGCAAAACTAATATGAACAGCTTCCTGGACAAGGACACTGTTAATCACTGGGAGGGTGTCTAACAAATTGGCACCCCCAGTGATTATAGTAGCTAACCTCAGATCCATCTTCACTAAAAAAAATGATAAAAGCACCTGCCCAGGGTACTATTCTATTGAGCATCACAAAGCTATTTTGTATTATTAAAGGGGACATATAGCTTCCATAGCAGTTTTGCTCCACCCACAGGATGCTGGCCTATGACTACTACCATTCCCTGCTATTATGAAATCATGTGGCAAATGTTGGAAGTTATAAAAAAGTTAACTAGTATCCCAAAATTTCACCCTAACATTCATGCTGTCACAAACACTGCTTTGGGTGGGACTTTAGAAACCACTAGACTTGCTTAAACTAGTAGTACGTACAAGGCCATATTTTCCAGATCATCCGTATTATGTGCACCACGTCAGTTGTGCAACATCCATCCAGCAATATTAATGCATACCAGAAAACGGGACATATTTTACCTGCTTATATGAAATTGTTGACCCACTCAAATGGAACAAGAGGAAGGTATCATGCATGGCCACTCCTACGGCATCTGTCCATTCAGTCAGCAGACCAATCAGTCACATACCAGAAAGTATTTGTGTGGTCACCTTTATAAGCTGTGAAAAGAAGAATAGGTGGATACCCTTATTTACTTATTTAATAGAAATAATATTATCACTGCAGAAGTCTGACAATTGCAGGGTTATTTAGTTGCAAGGATGTTTTAAGAAAAATGTACCCCGCTTGTAACTAGCATATTAGGTAGCAATGGTCACTTAAAAAAAATTGCTTTTCACCACTCAGTGGTTGAGAAACTGTACACCTTCTCTATATATCAAAAGATTTTAAATCAATTATTCTCAAACGTTAGAGAATCGACCTACCTAAAGTGCAGTGCAATAAATCCAGTTCATAAATAAATAGTTAATTGAAGAGATCAATCAAATATCTGTAAGGTGCTAATTAGAGCGTGTTTAATTACTTTAGCGTGTAGTATAATAACTAGGGTAACAGTTACTTACAAATGCAGCCCTACTAATGAAAATTATCAACATGACTTAAAGGTAACTTTTAATGCACATTCATTTTTTTTTTCTGAAGCCTCCAGGACCATCAGCTTAAGTGATACAAAATTACCCTCCAATGACAAGCCTACCTGGTCTATTTACTGTATGCTTGACTTTGGATTTTTTGGTTCATACAACAATTTCTAGAGGATTTGCATTCACTTCCAAAATCCAAAAGCAAAAATCAGTACAAAAAAAGGCCACAATCAGTCATTTTTTTGCACTTTGCACGCTGCATTCAACTGTCTGCAAATGGCTGCTGTCCTCTGTGCTCCTGTTTTTGAGTGTAGACCTGCGGCATGGCCTTTGGATCTCAGACTTAGTTAAAGCAGGATCCAAGAGAGGAGGAGGGTGGGGGGAGCCATGTAGGCATGCCATTGCCCATTCCTTACATGAGCTTACACAAAAGATAGGTAGCAGCAGTATATGCAGCTTGCATCAGACACTGTATGCTGACTAACCAGTACTGTGCTGAGCTTCTTATTCTTATGCTGCTCTCTTTAGTGAGTGATTGATTTTTATCCAGCAGTCTTTTTATCACAGTTTTTATCACAGTATGCAGGGGTACACTCTTGCACCTGCTTCCCCGTGGTCTAAAATGACCCCTTACATGTCCCCTTTCACACCTTTAGCAAGAATGATAGGAAACAAAGAAAATATAGTTATGTGTAAGTAGAGTGCACAGAAAGTTCACTGGGCAATCATCATGCACCAGTTCAGGCTACTAACCCTGTTGGACTTGGAAAACATGGGCAGTTTTGTTAAGAAAGCATGCCTGACTACAGCTCCCAATATTTTTTAAACCTGAGCTATAGATAAAAAGTGCCCTTTATTTTCAACGGGATGTGTTAATTCTTTTATGTCAGCACAGTGCACATTATAACTCATTCATTATTGCATAGGCTAAAACAGGTGTTATTATATGGATATGTTATTTCTGCACCATCCTAGAAACAACAGCTTATTTCACATATTACTCATGTGATGGTAAAACATTCTGTGAATTTTGGGATCATTTCCTGTATGTTAAACTGCAAGCATATGCTCTGTGTTCTAGCAGTAACTTACTGAGTAACCAAACTGAATTTAGCTGGTAGCACCATATATACAGAAATTTAGATCCCCAATCAAAAATGAATAACTTTTTCAAATGAATCCATATATAATCTTGCATCTATAATTAACCTTGGGATGCCTACCTTGTAAAGCTAGCAGGAGCAAATGATTCAGTTGAGGAAAAATATATCACTCTTTTAAAACAACGCTGCATGATAATGTTTTTCAAAATCCTCTAAGGTCCTCTAGTAAATAAGGTACCTCCAATTAGAATCGTGCTTCCTCTGTTGACAGCTACTGTATATTGGTTTTATACAATTATTACTGAAGGCTTTAACGTTTTCCCTGCAAATGACTTAGGTACTATACCAGCCTGGCGATGACAAACACAAACTTTAATGGGTTTAAAATATGTTCCCTCCCAGGGGAAAAACAAACAAGTTTTCCTCTTCTGGACATCTAAACAGAGCTTGTATATCTACCTTCTGAAATGTGATTACATGTAATACTGTCAGGCAGAAATTCCAGGGTGATCTCAGTATTTTACAAGATAGACTAATGTAGTGGTAGTAGGGATGATTCTCATTGTAACTATAGTTGGATTTAAGGTGTCTACTTTGGAAAGCTATGGGTTGCAAAACGGTTTTATGCATTTTCTTTACACTACAGAGCTGCAGATTATAAAAACTGTGTTTTTGCAGGCAAGATTTATAATAATAAGATAGGCTTACAAAATAGGCAAGACATTCACTGTTATGTGTTTATGGAGTGGTACCTTATTTTGGATTAAGATGCCATTTTGGCACATGTCTGAGACTGGCAGCTAGCATAGATATGAGCACGTCACTCTACATGACAGTACTTTAGTAAACAAAGGCATATCTAGTTGCTCCAGATATGTAAAGTGATCTGTTCTGCAAAGTCCTTTTTCATTCAGCTAAATGAAACTGATTCCACCACAAAATAACACCTTTTATTTGTCCTAAACAAAAGCCGGAATAGGGAATAACAATAAGTCAAAATGTGTTTTGTTTGGTATCTGTCTATCTAGAAGTTGAAGTTCTGCCTTTGTAAACCCTAAACTGATCCAATTATGATAACAACTACATTTCCACCTTCAGAACTAAAAACTTTATCCCACCCTCACAAGAAAGCAGTTATGTTAACATTAACTCAATTTCAAATATAGCTGTCTATTTTTATAGGAGGTAAATGGCATCTTTTAAGCACACAAATATTTTAAATCTGTGAAATCAGAGTAAAGTTGAGTGCGGACTTGATTAAAACTGTTCCATAGTATGCACAAGCGAAGATTATTATACAAGGGGTCATAGTTTATTAACCTGGAAAAATGTAAATAGAATTGTGACCCATGGACCTGTTTATTTATCCACCCACTTGGGTTATTATTTACATTTATAAACAACAGAACATATTTTACAAAATTTCAATAAAGATAACCATCATCAACAAGGATGACTTTACTAGATGGCTGAAGTGTTGAAGTGGAAGTTAATTTTTCCACTGAAATATAGTTGAAAAGAAAAACTGCATGCTCTTGACCTTGATAAATAAACCATTTAATTACTAAACTCCGAATGCAAAAATCACTATAAAATCAGACTTTTAAAAAAATCACGAATTTTTCGCAAATTTATTAAACCCCGAGGAATCCGAATCTGAAAATCCGGCATCTCAGACCTGTCGAGGTTGCACATAAGTCAATGGGAGAAGTCCCAAAGATTTTTTGATGTGTGCTGGGTTTCATGCAATACCCCAAAGTTTTCGGAGTTTCCGGGTCAAAATCTGATGACAAATATGAAAAAATTGTGAATATCAGATTTTTTCCCACAAATTTTTGGGAAAATGTAATAATAAATAATACTAAAACCCGAGCGGATTTGATCAGAGTATGTAGCAGAAAATATTGAGATAAATTCTTTAATAAATTATTTTGATAAATAACCCCCTTAGAACCCAAAGATCTCGTTATACTGTACATAGCATGTGCCACCTACGTTTACTGAGCACAGTCTTATCCCCCATATGTAATAAAAGGCACCAAGTTTGTCTAGGTGTAGTTGCTTTTAAACAGGTGACCAGTAAATTCTGCTCCTGGCCAGTGTCTCAGTTTTTGAGTAGTCACACAATGCAACATATCTGCTACAAAATATTAGTATTTATACAATTTAATCTATAAAAAATATGAAACTAAGTCCTGTGTGCTTGTTCAGTTGTTTGGTTCTTTCACAGCCTTCTTGAGTTTTTCAGTTGTGAAACATAGTAATCCTCAATCAGAAGTCACACTTTCATTCCCATGCTGATGGACACAGTCTGATATAAGAATGTGTGGGTGAGAGCTCTGCTATCTTTGCATACTTATCTTTCGTGCCTTCCCTTTTGAAACATGCAAGCTGTTGCTAAATGTCAAACCTCAGAATCGTGGCTTCATCCTTAGATCCTTCTGCTGAGACAAAACATCACAAACTATAGACTCATATGGAGAGTCTCATTTGTGTTTATGGTATCTAGGGCAATAATAGTATTTTGTGGGTTTAGAAGCAGTTCACAATTTTAGAAGATAAATGCTCTTATTGGTGTCAATAAAAACAACTATACTGATAAATACCGGCCCCTGAACATATCTACTTAGCAACACCTTCTACTGCACTGCTATTATATTAGTATTTGCCCCTGAACACAGAATGGTAAGACTTTAACATTACATTTTTTTTGGGGGGATACAAAATGTATCAATTATGCCCTGAGTTTTATAGATATGCAAGAATATGTAATAAGAACAAGCCTATTATGGATTTGTAGGTTTTGCTTTCAGTAAGAACTGCTTATCATCTGCTGGGCAGATCCACTTGTTTTTTAAGGGAAGAAAAGATGACTAGGGAAGAATAAGTGATAATCAAGGAGTGAATATGGTGAAGGTCCGCTAATGGCCCTATGCATTAAGGGAGAAGGAAAGGTCCAATCCATGGGGATGCCAAATATTCTGACACCAGCTATAGTACTTGCAAGCGTGCAATACACTTCCTTCAAAATTCAATGACTGATGCCTGTGAAGTAAAGCGAAAAAGCTGGCTTTTTTTGTTAGTGTACATCTTCTAACTCTACTATGTATGCTTAATTCTAAATTCACTTGAGTTCTCCATAAGGAATATCATTACTAACTATATTTAAGTCATCTCACCCCTACATAGCTAGCATATTGGGATTACTGTTTCTTATATACTTGCTAAAGCACAATAATCAAACATCAGCGTCATGCATCATGCTGTTGTGTTTGAATGCAGAAAATGTGACTGAATTTTGGCAATGATCATTTGAGACCAAGAACAATGAGCTAAGTGTAATCAGAGCAGACAGGATTGTCATTGCCTTCTGTTTATGTGTGTATGTTTCCCAAGCTTGATCATTTTCTGCAGTTACGGACCACTGGCAAAGAATCAGTTAAAAGAGTTTGATGTTCTATTTGAGGCCTTACCTCTGTCATTAATTGTCAATTCCCCAGCCATCCTTGATGGGTTTGTTGAAAATTAGAGAAGAAATGGCTTGGTTCCAATACACCTTGGGGAAGCCATGTTATGTTGTTTCTCTTGTTTATTTATGTAAAGTCTTGTGAAATAGTAATATATTCCATGTAATATTCCTTCTAATTACCAAGGCCGCACCAGTGTACTTCTATTGTGTTCTTATCTAATCACACATTTGCTAAACATCTTGCAGAAAACATTAAGAAAATGATTATTACCTTCTCAAAGCAATGTGACCATTATCCTGACTCTCCATCCAGGCAACATATCACAATATCTCCACCTTAAATGCTAACCTGCAAATCCTGATCAAAATCTTGGCAACAAACCTCTGTAATAATATTGTAAAGCTATTACTTGCACAGTAAACCAACTTCATGCCAGGCAATTTCACTACCATTAACATCAGGATGAAATAACTTATCCTATACTGTATACAACATTTAACTCCCAATTTTCTTCTTCTGTTGATGCCCCTTAGTAGTGATGGGCGAATTTCAGACGCCCATTGACTTTATTGTGTTTGGACAAAATAGTCGCGCTTAAACCTTGACTTGAGCTATTAAAAAGATAGAATCTGGCATAATTAAAAGGAAATGTAAATCTGCACAAATTTCTCCTACCCTGATCCTTCAACATGAAATTCACTGCTCAATCCCTCCTGGATGAGGAGAAGTACCTGTAGGAAGGGGATGTTTGGCTCCAGTGTTTGCACTGGAGATTTTTTGCTGGGGAGGGGCATGGCAGGGGTTAGGTACAAATCATGAGGACCCTTTTGGCTGCATAAGTTTTGCATTTAGCATCCCACACAATTGTCAGACCATTTAATTCAGCTGCTTGTTTGTTTTTCAGCAATGAGCACAATATAAGGAGATCTTTGGGTGTTTTTTTTTTTAATTGCCTACCTCTCATTTTTCTATAAAGTTTACTTTCTCCAGAATAGAAGTTTATAGGTAGCTGTAAAAACCCACTTTGCCAGTGACCCACTGGTACAGTACCTTTAAGCAGCCCAACTAATAAAGATAGTAATGGGGCTATGTAATAAAAAGCACTAAGGGGCAAATTTACTAACCTTCGAAAATTCGCCAGTGACAGCTTCACTCGCATCGCAACACTTCGCTAGGCGCAAATTCGCCAGGACAACGCTAATTCATTAAAATGCGAAGTTGCGTCCAGGGCACAGAACGATGGCAGAGTTGCGTTAGCATTAATTCGGCAAGCAAAGCAAAATTGCGTTGGCTAATTTGCATACAACAGGAAGTTAAATTTCAATGGACGGATATGTTGTAGCAAATACATTACACTACACAAGCCCAGGGAAGCTTAATAGAATAAAACAGAGTTGTTATATTGCCCTACACATGAGCCCAGTTAATAGTTTATGTGCCATATGTAAGGAAATGTAGAGGGAAGCCGGGTACCCCAGAAAAAATCTTTTGCAGTCTATCACTCTGAAAAATGAAAAGTCATCAACTATTTTTTGAGGAAGTCCTATCTACTCTATTGCAATTCACCTGGTCTGAGGTGGCGAAGGCAAGTCTGGTGGAAGAGGTAACATTCAGTAAAATCCGCATCTTAGTGAATTTGCATAGTTACATTCATTCGCCAGAGCGCAAATTCACCTGGTGTTAGAGTGCAAAGTAGCACTAGAGTCTATCTCCTTCACTAGCTAAATGACGTCACACTGGTAAATTTTCGGCAGCTTCAGTCGCCCCTAATTTTCCCCAGGTGCAGTAACCCAAACCAACCAATTAGCAGGCTGCATTTACTGATCACATATTTAAAAGCAAACGTCTTATTGCTTGCTATGGATTATTGCTCCTGGGCAAACTTAGTGCCTTTTTTTCATATGGGGGTTAGAATCTTGTCTTTTAATCTGAACAGAATTACCGTAATAGAGGGTATCACTGCTTTCTGCCCACAGTGACAGACTACTGTGTTATAAAGATAGCTGGAAGCTATGACAAAGTGAGAGAAAACTGTTGCTTTTAGTTAACTTTGGATTCTATGTGCAGAATGTTCAGTTATAAATCAGGCTTTTAGGGAATGCTATACTATAGCCCCAAACAATGTTGGTCTTATAAAATGATATTGGAATGAAAAAGTTCATACGTAAAGCCCTACTTCATGTAAATTTCCATATTACATACTTTTTTTTTTTAGTAATATGTACCATTGGGTAATCCTAAATAGAACATTTCCAAGGAATAACCCGAAAATTCCAAATCAAAATTTGAATCGAATTTGAGTTGAGTTTTCCTCCAAAAAAAAACCTTGGCTTTT
Source organism: Xenopus laevis (assembly GCF_017654675.1). Lineage (NCBI taxonomy): Eukaryota > Metazoa > Chordata > Amphibia > Anura > Pipidae > Xenopus > Xenopus laevis. Next base: position 74,923,839 of record NC_054388.1, read on the forward strand.
GTGCGTCATTTTTTTTTTTTGTTTTATGTGCGACATTTTTTTCTCCCATTAGAGTCTGTGGGGCATCATTTTTGCAGCAGAACTTTACTGTTAACATCTTCAAATAGTTCAAGGGATCTCTGCCATTTGACTTCTTCATGAACTTGGCAGGTTTTAGGTGGTGAATATTCGAATTACAACTTTTTCCATGGTCGAGCGTGTGATAAATCTCACATTCAAATTCAAATTCGAGTTGGTGCTTTTAAATTTGAAATTTGAATTTGTGAGCCTTGACCAAAAAAAATTGGAGAATTCGAATTCTAAATTACCATTCAGGAAGTATATACAATCACTTGGGGGCACCAAACATTTGGCACCCCCAAGTGTACGAAGCCTTTCCTACTCATTTAATAAATCTGCCCCAAGTGTCTCTCAGGTCTTTTTTTATGCTCAGCCATCAGCACCATTTGTGAAGCCCCAGCCTGTCACTTCTGTAAAAGCACAATAACTATTATTCTATTAATTTATGTATAGTCTGGTGCATAGGGGATGCAATAATCTCTTGCCCATCCAAGCATGAAGTGTCTTTTTCCTTTTATAATCTTTTAAGTAGATTTTGTATGCCACATTAACACATTAGTGGTTTTCTTATTATTTTGCGAATGTTAATGGGCCCTATTCCTATTCCATTGCAAGGAATGGAGACCTCAGGTCTCATTTACACCCACAAGCGCAGTTTTGCTCAAACACTTTTCCCTGGGCCATCACTTTTGACATCATCGTTTTTGGCTCACTGCACTTGGAGACGTCAATGAGCTCTTTCATTGCTCATTTTGTCTTTAATGCTTTTGGTTGAGGCCTTATTTAGCTCTTCTTCTTTGGTGCAGAGTTGTGGTTTTTGCTGTCATTTATGTTTAGTTTCTTCCAAAGAAAAACGAATGAAATACATTTGTGTCTTACCATCATCTTTGTTCTCTGCACTACACAGTTTTTCACTGGAGATCGTTCAGTTCTATATTTTTTGTTACAAGCCTGAATAAAATGTTTAAGTAGCTGTCTAAAACACAAAAAGTTTCTAGCAGTAGTTGAAATATAACCTAAGTCTAAAGGGAAAAAGATAAATTATAATAAGGAAGGTACGTGAAAGGAAATTCTAAAAACATCTACAAATTCCCACGATTGCTAATTTAATGTAGCAATAACTACTATGCATGCAAATACTCTGAATAAATACATTGACTTACAAATCTGCAATTGAAGGGTTCAGATTCAGTTCAGTCAGCTGAATTCCAAGCACATTCCTGCACTGGTGCATCCCTAATATATAAAAAAGGATAAATAATACTTTGAACTTAATACATTTAGATTAAAATGCCACAAATCTGCATATTAAACTCACCTCTGCCAACAAAAAAATCTAAAGAAAATATGAATGGGAAATTGTGCTATAAATGAATAATGATATACATATCACATGTTCTAATACAATAGGAAAGCAACATTTATTTACAAACATCTCCTTTGTAACACATTTGTATGTAGTAGGGATGCACCGAATCCACTATTTTGTATTCCGTCGAACCCCCAAATCCTTCACGAAAGATTCGGCCAAATACCGAACCGAATCTGAATCCATATTTGCATATGCAAATTAGGGGTGTGAAGGGGAAAACATTTTTATTTCATTTGTATATGCAAATTAGGATTCAGATTCGGTTCGGCCGGGCAGAAGGATTCGGCCGAATCCGAATCCTGCTGAAAAAGGACGAATCCTGGCCAAATCCCGAACCAAATCCTGGATTCGGTGCATCCCTAGTATGTAGCACTTCAATGCAGATAGAATTATATATGTATGAAAAATAAATATAGAGGTTTGTAAATACTAAACAATACAGAGGTATGAGACCTGTTATCCAGAATGCTTGGGACCTGGGTTTTTATAGATTAGGGACCTTTCTGTAATTTGATCATCCTACTTTGTCTACTAAAAAATCATTTCAACATTAAATGAAACCAACAGGATTATTTTGCCTCTAATAAAGATTATTTATATCTAAATTGGGATCAAGTACAAGGTACTGTTTTTTTTTATTGCAGAGAAAAGGAAATCATTTCTGGATAATAGATGCCATACATGTATTTTTTACCAAAGGGAACAACATATTAGTAAATTACATTACAGGAAGAGCATATTACAATACTTTGCTAATGTTCAATACCTGTTCCGTATATAAATGACTATGGGTACATTGATTCAGAAATGCTTTATAAATGTATTTGAAATTATAAGCAAATTGGTTTCATTTATGGATGATCAACATATTTTCCAATGAAAAATCAGTTCTAAAGCACGACTTTTACCCATCTATGATAGGGTATACAGGTTTGCTAATAGGGTTGCCACCTGTCTAGTTTTGAACCGGACAGTCAGGATTTTACACCTGCTGTCTGGTTCCAAAATACTTGCCCAGTTTAAAAAGTCTACTTCCTGTGGGATTTGACCAATTACAGACTGCCACATCACATCACTGGCCTGCATCTTTTTTTTACTGGCCCAACCCTTTGCGTCACTAGCCCCACCTCTTCGTGTCATCAGCCCCACCTCTGATGACACTGGTACAGCCCCCTTTCCAGAGTTCAAGGTAAGAAAAGACGGAAACCTTATTTGCTAAATGTTTATATAAAATAAACTTTTAATAAAAAGAAACAGTTTTGACTACTCACCTTTACCAGTATAATCAGTCTGAATATAGACTGATCTACAGTAAATGTGGCTGTGAAGTGTAAAAAAAACCCTTCTTGGGTTTTCACGAGTTTACACAAATTTGAAAGCAAGCAGAGCTAGTTAGAGATTATGTATAAAGAGGCATATAGCTGTGTCTGATGAATATACTGGCATGCATGATGCAGTTTATTGTGATTTATAGTGTATATAGCAGAACAACCATACATTTCCATGCTTACCTGCTCACACGGGCATCCCAATTGCACAAATTTGCATCGTTATTGCATTTTTTATGTCTAGGGAACTGCATGAAAAGCGATATCAATATATCTCTGCAAAAAGGGAGTTGCGTATTAGCAGTGCAGACCTTTGTTAAAATCAATATGGAGGGCTATTCAGTCACAATTACATTATCTCAGAACACGTGGGAATTGTAGCTTATCAACAGCGAGATGCCCACATGTACATTAATGTGTGTTTTTCTTAAGTTGCAGAAAATGTTGCCTTCTTTTAATTTCAGCTTTTATTAACAGAACAGAACAAATGTAAATATTAAGAAATAAATGTATTCTTTTCATTTAGCCTGTTACCCTGGCTTCTATTCAGTTTCAGTCGTGTCTGAATCATCCATCCTTTACAAAGCTGTCTGGCCACTTCTTCTCTGAGCCCCCATAGTAATTGTCTTTCCTACAGAGTGCTGACGATATCAGTGTGATTACTGCTACAAGTGTAATACCGAGCAATTGACAACTGCAAGTGCTATTTTTAGAGCAAAATTTTAGCCATTCAAACTTTATTCTACAATAACAGGGACACCATATTTGTTGATCTCCAAATAATTCTCTAATTGACCTTAAAGAGGGCCTTCTAGGAGTACAGAGGAGAGCAAACAGACATTCTCCCTATACATAATCCTAAGTATTGTTTGGACTGGCTCTGTGCTCCTCTAGGGGGACTAGCAGTTTGGGAAGGGATCCAATGTTTAAACATTATAGCCCATTTAATGCAGTTAAACTAGCATAAATTATTCTTCTTTTGTATAAAAACCTGCACTTGTAGGTCAGGAGATTGTCACTAGAATACTGTATATAGTAGACATTGAGTCTGGTAAGTTCTCCTTCCCACTAGCTGGAAATTCCTTCATTGACAAAATATTCTGCTTTGCCACGTGTCATTGCATTGTAAACAGGGCAATTTTAATAAATAAGCAAAAGGGAAATTTGCCCAGGGCCCATAAGGACATGGGGCTCACCATCAGCCCTTTTGCTATTTTTTTGCATTTAGCATCCTCCAGAAATTGCAGACCTCTCATTTTAATCAACTCATATGCAAGAGCCATATACATGAAAAAACTATAATGTTTAGCGGATACTTATCTTTATTATGGTGTCCTGTGTAGTTGAGAGCTTCTGTGTGCTATTGTGTCTTTCCAGTGAGCACAAAATACAGCCTGACTTATTTTATTTCAGTTGCCTGCTTGTGCATAGCTCTGCCACAAACGTCTTCAGGTAGTTTAGGGGGTCCCCCCAATGAAATCCTTGACCAGGGCTCACTGGTACCTTAAAGTGGCCTTGCTCATCCACTGTACATTGCTGTTGGTAAACTGTATTTATAAATTATCTTTTTCAAACATTGGGTTTCTGTAGTCATAGTAATGCCTAAAACTTTGAAGTCGATGAAGGTTTGTACATGATTTTCTGTGTAATAAAATGAATCATCAAAGGCCATTTAAAATGGCAAAGGCTCCACCTACTGTTCATTATGAATAATGCAGCTATAGTTTCAAAACACTTTAAAACATACTTCCAGATACAGTATAATGGTAACATTTAGCAAATTACTCATAATTGTATTACTTAGCACTAGCATAATTAGCAAATATCATTATTCTAACTTATACCCTAGTAGAGGTAAAGGTTTCCCAGGACAGTTTAACACTGTGCAGTTTCAGACCTATAAGCTATACAGTAGTTCAGCCGGGTAGCAGTGGTAGGATTGTATGAATTCCTCTGTTTTCTTTCTCTTCTTGGGTTTGACATTTTTTATGGTTGCATAAGTCATTAATACTGCAAAGTCATTTCCATAGAACTCAAGTGGATAGGAGAAGTACACCCATTCTTGTTTTTCTATTTACTTTATACAGGTATGGGACCTGTTATCTAGAATCCTCGGGACCTGGGGTTTTCCAGATAACGGATCTTTCTGTAAATTTGGGTCTTCATGCCTTAAGTCTACTAGAAATTCATTTAAACATTCAATAAACCCAATAGGCTGGTTTTGCTTCCAATTAATTATATCTTAGTTTGTATCAATTACAAGCTACTGTTTTATTATTACAGAAAAAAAGGAAATCATTTTAAAAAATTTGGATTATGTGGATAAAATTGAGTCTATGGGAGACAGCCATTCCGTAATTCGGAGCTTTCTGGATAGTGGGTTTCTGGTTAAGGGATCCTATACCTGTACTCTCAACTCATTCAGAACAGGGCATAGATTTCTAAATACAGGTATGGAATCCATTATCCGGAAACCAGAAAGTTACCAAATTACGGAAAGGCCATCTCCCCTCACAGACTCCATTTTATCCAAATTTATAAAAATGATTTCCTTTTTCTATGTTATAATAAAACAGTACCTTGTACTTGATCCAAACTATTGGGTTGATTTAATGTTTAATTGGTTTTCAAGTAGACTATGGGGCAGATTTACTAAACGGGCGAAGTGACTAACGCTGGTGAAGATTCGTCAGTGTTACCATTTTCAGGGACGTTTTCAGGAGACAGACGCTAGCGGTGATTCACACTCTTCTCGACAGGCGAATTTTCGCTCTGGCGAATGGACGTAACTCCACAAATTTACTAAGATACGGATTTTACTGAACATTACCTCTTTCGCCAGCCTTGCCTTCGCCAGCTCAGACCAGGTGAAGTGCATTGGAGTGCATAGATCTTCCTCAATCTTCTGTTACTTACATCATATTTTTTAGTGGAAAAAATTTCTAAGTCCAAAAAATGCTGGCGTCTTTTCCTTTTTTCAGAGTGATAGCTGGCAAAAGTCCTAACATTTTTTTGGGGGGTAACAGGGTTCCCCCATACATTTCCTAACATATGGAACATAAACTATACAGTGGGCTCATGTGTAGGGGATTATAACAACTCTATTTTCTTTATTAAGGTTCCCTGGACTTGTGTAATGTAATGTATTTGCTGCAACATATTTGTCCCTTCAACTTTATAATTTCCCACCGTATGCAAATTAGTCTGAGCGAAGACCTCTAACGAAGTTGCGCTAGGCAGAATTGAATGCTGGCGCATCTTCCCTTTGATTTGCTAGTATTGCCGAAGTAACGCTAGCGAAAATTCATCAGCAGTCGGCGCCTTGGACACAAGTTTTATTTTAGTAAATTAGCATTGTCTGAGTGTTTTTTAGTCGCTTAGTAAATTTACCCCTTAAAGTATGAAGATCCAAATTACAGAAAGATTCATTATCTGGAAAACCCCGGTTCCCCAGCATTCTGGATAACTGGTCACGTACTGTATTTCAAAGCTATCCACTGCCACTTCACTATACAACTTTATAGTTAGGCCAACTACACTAAACTGGATGGAGAGGGTCTTTCTTTTGGTGGACCCTTTTGGTCTTTTGGTATGAAAACATACTTTTGCCACAGTACCTATTTCCCTTAAATAAAGATATTAAACATATGGGAATGAACATGTAATTCATGTAAGTGTTTTATTGCAGACCTTCCCTATTGTACAAGGGACAGAAAGTGTTAAGGAATACATACACATCGCTCAATATCTATCTCAGAGGTGAGGTTTGTCATGAATGACATCAACTTATTTCCAGCTTTAAGTCATTAAACATACATTTTAATCATACAAACATGATTTGGCAAATATGCCAACAAAAATACATTTTTGAAGACTGTGTCTATAAAATGATATCTGAACTCCCTGGAATGTAAATGGATTCTAAACATTGCTTATCAGTCTTGCTTTCTCTCAGTATAAGCCAAGTATTATAAAAGGCTAATGCATACTGTCACAGTTCTAAGTTAGGCCTCAGCTGTATGAAAAGTCGCAGCTATAGGATAGGATAGAACTATTATAGCTCAGAAGTGCTTTGTTAGTTCACCAGATGTATGTAAGTGATTATCCTTTGTTGTGATTTACCTGAAGGTACAAGGACTGTAAAGATGATTCTGTATATATTTTATTTGATGAGGCTGTTGTTGGGAAAAGTGATTGTGTATATACACAAAAGACACATCAACGCCAGACAGAGACTGGCTTTATAATGCCAAGGTAATGATTTGCAGAAACTGCTTTTAACCAAATGATTCCTTTGCTGTTACAGTAGTTCAAGGTAACAAATACATGCACATACTCACAAATATAATAAAGATACACCTTTGTCTATTTAAATCAATTTACTGTAAGGAGTTCATTTATCATCTCATTGAATTTACGGAGTTAAACGTCAGTGAAAGATTTCTGATGGTTTTGGAATTAACAATTTAATTTTCACGCTATAACAATATTCAACCACAAAAAATAATAGTCTGACTCCTTTCCTTCAAATTCAATATGCACAAGGAAGCAAAAATGTGGATGGGTTCTACAGAGCAGCACTGAGCACAAGATGAATTCATACGGGTATCAGCTTTCATAAATGTATCAGTTTGTTGGAAATGTTCCTTACTCCAATAAATCAGCTCCAAAGAGGGATTGTGTCGAATTATTTAGGGTAAGAAGGATCCTACCCCACAAATCTATGCGCAGGAGTCTCATTGAGTGTCACAATCTAACCAGTTTTATAGGGAAGAAGTGAAAAGTTTTAGGGGTTTATCACAGAGGGTAAGGTTAATTCAAATGGCAAATTCAAGTGACAAAACCTTTTTTAGAGTAAGAGGCAGGGACACGAAAGGGCAGATTTATCAAGGGTCGAATTGAAAAATCTAAATTTAAAATTCAAAATTTCAAACTAATTTTAGGGGCAGATTTATCAAAGGTCGAGGTGAATTTTCGAATGAAAAAAATTTGAATTTCAAGCTATTTTTTTGTGTACTTCGACTAGGGAATAGTCCAAATTCGATTTGCATTTGAAAAAAATGCGAAAATTAAAATATCGAAGTTTATCATGCCATCTAAAACCTGCCAAATCTGTTTTAGCCTTTGGCAAACTTTCTAGAACCTATTTGGAGTCAATTGGTGGACTTGAAAAATCTAAAAAAAAATTGCGTTAGAATGCGGTCCTATTCGATCGAAAACAGACCTATTCTACCAAAAAGAAACCAACTTAATTTCAATTGGTCTTTTTGAATTCGAATTTTGAAGTTTTTTCAATTTGAAACTCGACTCTTGATAAATATGCCCCCGAGTGTAATTCGACTAGGGAATAGTCCAAATTCGATTCAAATTAATTGGAAAATATGAATATCGAAATTTATCATGTACTGTCTCTTTAAAAATTCGATTTCGACTATTCGCCATCTAAAACCTGCCGAATTGCTGTTTTAGCCTATGGGAACTTCGTAGAACCTATTTGGAGTCAATTGGTAGACTTTGAAAAATCAAGGTTTTTTTAAAAATACTTTGAATCTAATTCGATTGAATACGATCGAGCGATCAAATACAGAAGAATTTACTCATTTTGCTCATTAAAAAAAATCTGAAAATTCTAAAAATAACAAAGCACCTACAGTAACTCTTAGGGGATTATTTATTAAAACTCAAATTATTCCCATTATTTGGATGATAAAAATTTGACCAAAATCCCATCCACAATCTGATTTAATTTACTAAAAATGTGGATTGAAAATTTTCCATGCGGGAAAAGTCTCAACAAAATCGTGTGACAATTCGAATCGTGGGACTTTTTCGAATTGTCACTAAAAAACTTGAACTATGTGGATTATCGAAAGAAAAACTAAAATTGATCAGATTAACGACCGAAAACCAGCATCAAACTGCCCGATATTTTCAATCATGAAGACAAAAAATATGTTACCATTGTTAAAGGGACAATCTGCTATTGACTTTTACATGACTTCAACAGGTTTTAGATGGAGTATTTTCAGATTTAAATTTTTATCAGCTTTGGAGCATAACAAATATCGAAAAATTTTAGTTTTTTCCTCTAAAAAATTAAATATTTTCCCTTTATAAACTCGACCAGAAAGTTTGAGATTTAATAAATAGGCCCCTTAAATTAGAAGGGTGTTAGTGGTCAATTACTATGTGCATGGCAGGTTGTGAAGTGCAAAAAACTTTGTTTTTGCAGTTTGCACTCTTCCCTGTAGGCTAAATGAATTGCTGCAGGTATTACATTGGGTGCAATTATTAAAGTTATAACTATATTGTGTGATTCTACAGATCTTGCATTGAGACCAGTCAGTTCTACTGATAGTTCTAGATGGAATCCTACACCATCCTGTGTTCCTCAGTAATGTGTAGGTGTTAGACATTCATGAATAGTAACAACTTCCCCGGCTGGACAGTTGAAGCCACATGTCAGTCTTTGATCACAGTTTCAAAGGGAATTATTTTCTTAATTTTTTTTTTTTTTAACTCCTTTATGGAGCCTTCTTGTGCCTGAGCAGGGAATTTAAGATGAATACTTTTGCTGGTAGGAATAAGTATTTTCTCATATAGCCAGATGAACTGGAATTTCAGGAAGTCTGAGGTTTGCGGTTGAATAAAATGCACCTGTAACAAGGCACCTCGAAGAACAGACACATTTAACTCCTTCCCTGCTTTATCAGAATGTACATTGTTCCAGTAAAGCTACAGTATTAGGGAGTAAAGTAATACAAGATGCAAAGTTTGCCCAAAGTAGCAATTACTGGTCATATGCTTAAAAGCCATAATATAATTGATTGATGTGGATTAATACACCTGATCAAATCGAATGTCTTTATTTTAGTTAACGTATTTAGGAGTGCACATCAACCCAAAAATAATGTTTTGCCTAATAAAAGAAAACAGAATTCTAAGCAACTTTGCAGTATATATTCCTTACACATTTTCTATGGTTTTAAGTTATTTGTATTACTATTGAAATCAGTGTTTGTCTGTATCTGTCTATTCTCTGTCCTGGTGGCTCTGGCTTTTGAAACAAAGTAACACAAGCCAACAGACTGGCAGACCTGTATTGCTGGAGGAGACTGGCTTTTGCAACATTATTTAAAAAGAACCGGGAGTTAAAGGGATACTGTTAAAATGAATCAGTTGATAGTGCAGAATTCTGCACTGAAATCCATTTCTCAAAAGAGCAAACAGATTTTTTTATACTCAATTTTGAAATCTGACATGGGGGCTAGACATTTTGTCAATTTCCCAGCTGCCCCATGTCATGTGACTTGTGCCTGCACTTCAGGAGAGAAATGCTTTCTGGCAGGCTGCTGTTTTTCCTTCTCAATGTAACTGAATGTGTCTCAGTGAGACATGGGTTTTTACTATTGAGTGTTGTTCTTAGATCTATCAGGCAGCTGTTATCTTGTGTTAGGGAGCTGCTATCTGGTTACCTTCCCATTGTTCTTTTGTGAGGCTGCTGGGGGGGAAAAAGGGAGGGGGTGATAATCACTCCAACTTGCAGTACAGCAGTAAAGAGTGATTGAAGTTTATCAGAGCACAAGTCACATGACATGGGGCAGCTGGGAAATTGACAAAATGTCTAGACCCATGTCAGATTTCAAAATTGAATATAAAAAAATCTGTTTGCTCTTTTGAGAAATGGATTTCAGTGCAGAATTCTGCTGGAGCAGCACTATTAACTGATTCATTTTGTAAAAATTTATTTTTTCCCATGACAGTATCCCTTTAAGTAAATGCTGCTTTCAATAGCAATTACATTTACAAATAATGTTTAAAGCACTTACATTTTTAAATGAATTCATATTGGAAAGTTGCTTATAATTGTGTTTTCTTGCTTAGGTAAAACATTTTTGGGGGGGTTGACATGCCTTTAATGAGACAGGAAGGTATAATCACTGGGGGGTGCCAAATGTTAGGCACCGCCAGTGAGATTAAATGCTTACAAGATACCCAGAGCAGGGCCATATTTAACCATTAGGCATTTAAGGGCTTGTGCCTAGTGTGGCAGTGGATGCCTACAGGGTAAATACATTTTTCTGCAAAAATTTATGGCACCTTTTCCGCACAAAGTGGTCCTGAGCCTAGGATGATACCGGACAAAAAATACATCCCTGACCCTGGACCAGTGCTCCTTTTCACTTATATTTGTACAGGCTCTGGGTATTTCTGTAGGAGCTCACTTGCCACAATCTTTCTTTATTTATCAATCACTTATTTCTCCTTTCCAAGCAAGCTTTTTTCATCTAAGTTCGGTTTTTCACTCCTGCCTGGGCCACAACAAAGCTTTTTCCATTAAGACAAATGCACATGCATAAAGCATATACAGTAAATATGGCACTCTTTCTCCAGAAAAAAAAGGTGTCAGTTAAACACCTGTGTTGAAAATGCCAATATAGCTCCAAACTGCCTTTGATCCCGTAGGTGCCCTGAAGAAAAAATATAACTATGAAACAATAATATGTAGATGCATCAGCCACAGTGAGTCTGTTCCAATGTTTTGTCTTTGATAAGCAACAAATGTTATTTCCATGTATAAGTATTGGGTTTAGATGACATAAAGTTGGTCAAAATCAATACTGAAACAAAACTTAATATGTCAATCAATGGTTCCAGTTTCCACAGAGCAGTGGCAACTTATGGGCACCAAGAGGGGTGCTGCTTACTGCAAAGTGGCATATCAGAGGTAAAATTGGTCATGGCCAGTGTGCATTATGAGTTTTGGCTAAATTGTCCTTTTTCCCAATGGACCCCCAACACAAACACAACTGTTACCTGTAGCTTTTAGAGGGTAACTGCAGCCTACATTATGTTTGTTATCTAAAACACAGGAAAAATTCTCAGAGACATTTGTTATATTATGTCTGAAGAGCTCTGTAACTAAGCAGAGAAAACTCATAATGTTTACACTTCTAGTTATAAAGTTCACCCAAAGGAAGTCATCTCTATTATACCTACAGCGATACACTTTTTGTTAGTCTGCTAGCCTCTAGGCATCCATTGTCCAGTCGTGACCTCTTGGTCCCTCTGTTAAATGAACAAATGAATGGAAGTGCACATTGTCAGAGGTCAGGGTTAACTCTGCTGTCCATGATGGGATTCCATTACAGGATTTAGGCATAATTTGTAATTACTATGTAGACAGTAGTTCTCAAATTGCAGTTGGCATTAATTTTTTATTATTACATTTTTTATTATAATTATTTGTTTTCTTTTTATCCTGTAGCACTGGAGTTTGGAGCTTAAACTGTTAGGCCTATAGCACACGGAGGGGGTGGGGAGTTACCAATAAATACTGTTTGAGTACCAAGCAAAGAATGATTTAACCGTTGTTAAATCTGCTGTAGTGATGATAAGCAATAACATGTTGTCCCTATTTTACAGTATATATGGACTGGCTGGTGCACAGTTACACAATCTCTTACATTAATTTACTGAAAAAATAATAAATGAACTCTGAGACAGTGTACAATTTAATATTTACCATTAAGTTTTATATCTGATAAATTAAAATACACATTTTCACCACATTTCACAAATTGTTAGTAGTGATGGGCGAATTTGCACCATTTCGCTTCGCCGCAAAATTTGCGAATTTCCCACGAATTTTTCGTCAGTTTTATTTTTTGATGCCGGTGCGAAAATGTGCCGGCGTCCGTCCGCAAATTTATACACCGGCGGCTAATCACGCAAATTAGCCGTGAATTCACGCCTGGCGCATAAATTTGCCCATCTCTAATTGTTAGCCAATATACATTTACCTATGAAACAAGTAGGTCATGCCTATTTTTGCCAACATTTCTCTAAATTTTCTGTGAACAACTCTTCCACCATAGAGAAAGAGTGATATATAGACTATTTCTTTATCCATTTATATATTTATCAGCAATAATGGCAACTACATTGACAGAAGAGAAAGAATTAAGCACATTTTGGGGAAAATTAAAAAAAAAACACATTATACATGCATCTTTATATTGCTCATTTTGTCTTGTTACTTTGTTGCTGTCTTGCGCTGACAAAGTGCAGCAGGTAACCTTTATATAACTGCACTGGAATCTGCTAACATCTGGTAACATCTGTACACGACTGCATTACAATTACAATTACAATAACAATTACAAAATAACTAGAGGGTGATTATGTAGGTACACTAGGCACCTATTTTTTCATGTAGTTCTACTCATCAGACCTAACATATTTTTGATGTAATTACATGCTGCAAATTATGTACTCCACATAATAAATGTTTAATTAGGTGGTAGTTATATGTGCATTTAGTAACTGAAATAATAATTAGAAGCAAATATATTTATATTATTAATAACTTTTCCTGCCTGTTTGGAGATATTTATCTAATGCTATTCTTCCTCCCACCCAAAACATCAAGCCAATGCTGATGCTGAATAGCAATTGCACCTTAAACAGTCCTGCATGTCAAACACTGAAACTAAATGCCAACTATTTCAAATCTTTTTTTTTTTTTTTTGAAGAGTAGAAATAAACGTTTACTATAGTACTGGCACAGGTTCAGAATATTTCCTCTGTTTTTTTCTTATATAGCCACCCTCATAGTCACGAGTGTTCTGATTCATCACATTACTTTAGTCATTGGAAGACAATAGCTGTAATGTGCAGGTTAGAGAAACAAGTGATAGACTACTCAGTTGTGAAGTAGTTACAATGATTTTCAGAAGCTATCGTCGTTTTTAAAAATATTTGTTATTTTACAAGATCTAATAATAATAATAATAATAATTGCACTGACCTGTAACTGTATGGAAATCTGTTTTCTTGTTGCTGATGACAAGTATTCACAAGAAGCTGCAAAGAAACTGTACGTTTTGTCTTTGCAGTTGTACATACCATTTTGTGTTTGCTGGAGGTGACATGGGGGCAATGTTCCCTCTAAGTTGTGCGATTGCACACACACACACAGATTTTGAGGCCAGTACACACAACAAATTGTGGTGCGCAACAAGAATTTTGTGGGAAAACAAAAAAATTCAAAATTTTGCACTTATTCTCACCTGAGCACACCGTTTCTAAAAATGTGCCCACAATTGTAAAATGTGAGCACAAAGAATTTTTTTGGGCACATAGCCAAGAAGAAATTAGAGGGAACATTGCATAGGGGTAGAAATGGCATGCAAAGTACACCAGTAATTCACAAGGATAAACTACTTTACCTTTATAACTGATACATGAATGGCACAAGATATAATAGGGGCTATTTAGAAAGTTTAGGGCACAGTGCAATTGTGGGGTAGTGGGGCAGACGTTAGTGGTGTGACATGGGGGGGTGGATATTGATATTGGCAGTTGACTGGTTAGTGCAGGCAGGAACCCTTAAGATTAGGTCTTTTCTGCCGAGGTTCCCTATTCTGACACTGGCTTTGCACCTTGCACCAAATTAAGATTACACCAGGGCTCCATATCCTTTTGTAAATTACCCTTAATATCTTTAATCAGAAATAGAAGTCTGAACTAAACAGATTTAAGTATTACTTTTTAACCACAGACCAATATTACTGCAAAAAGACAGATGGATAGCTGTAGCACACACAACCAAGGGGCAAATTCATGAAAGGGGCCAATGACGTATTTGCCACACTTCGATAGGCGCAAATTCATGACCACTACGCTAATTCACTAAAATTTGAAGTTGCGTTTCAGCAGCCAAGCGCTGGCGAAGTTTCACAAGCGTTAGTTAGTCAGCACCAGCATTTCTTAGCGATCTTTCACTATCGTTCAATTCTGCCTAGAGAAACTTTGTTAATACTCTTACGCTTAGGCCAATTTGAATAGGGCAGGTACATAAAGGTCGTATAGACGTCTTTATTAGAGATGTTGGTTAAAATACTTGAAGTGGCCACTTATTATTACACATGTCCAAGGAAGCGAAATAAAGGTTAAATATATACTGCCCTAGACATGAGCCCACCCTAAAACAATTGCGGCATGCCCCTCTAATTGCTAACACAAAAAACTTTAATAGTTAGGACTTTTTAAGGCAATCGCGCTTTAAAAAATGAAAAGACGCCAGCATTTTATACAACTTTTATGACTTTTCAGCATACAGGATATGATGTCACTGACATAAGATTGCGGAGGATGTAGCTTCATCTTATCAGTTCGCCTGGTCTAAGGTGGCGAAGGAAACTCTGGCAAAAGAGGTAACATTCTGTAAAATTAGCAAATAAATTTTTTTATTATTTGTAAAAATCAGCAAATAATAAAGACCATTTTCGTGTTTTCTCTGTTGTGATATAGTATTTGCTGGATATGCATGGCTACATCGTCACTGCAATATCATTATCTAAGGATTCCTCCGCCCTTTTCCACAAAAATCTTAAGGAACCTCTCCCTTGCGCCATGCTCTGGAATGGGTTTCTGTCCAGCTATGCACTCCTGCAGCTCTTATTGCACCACACACCCACCAAAATGTCAGTAATAGTCAGCTCTGTGCATATAAAAGGGGCAAAGCAATATACAGTTCACAAGCTTGTTAAAAATCCAAACATTTTAATGGTTAAGCAGATGTCATGTGCATTCTGTAATAGGTAACAAATTCTAGGATGGACACTGTGTCAGGCAATGAGAACTTAATGGATTTGTCCTTAAATGTGTACGTATAAACATAGAATAATTCCTATCCAGTGCCATATTAAGTTCTAGCGCTGCCCTAAAATCTAAAATCTTGCATGTCCCCTCTTCTTTGTGATTGGTGCATGCACAGTACTATCTGCAAATTCGTTGATATTATAGGTCTGGGGTGCCCCCTCAGCAAGAGGCAAGTGCCTAGCAGTAGCTGGGGCATTTAAAAAAAAAAAAAGCACACCTCCGTAAACTGCCCTAAGCTTATGCATTCAGGTGCCTGTACAGAAAATACAGGCTTCTTTATATCAGTATGGATTTACGACAGAGAAAATGTATGTTCCCTTTAATACAAAAGGAGTCTCTTGACTGCTCTGTGTACACTTGACTTCATGAATTTTTCTTCACATCATGGACATTAATTACTGAACATTAACATGGATGTAATTATTATATCCAAATAGTTTGTACTGTTCTACCATTCAGTTTTGAATTTTTATTTCACAGAACAAAACCACCACAAACTACAACAGTCCTGATAAGAAAGACATTACAAATTTGAATTAAAACCCACCCATTATCTGATATGGCACCATGTTTTCCTCTATTCTTTAGGATGTTCATTCTGTTCCATGCAGGTGTTGAGCTTCCCAAAGACAATCCCACCTATGGGTCTGAATTTGCAGAGTAAGGCAGCATTGTAAGCCCTACCTCCCTCCCACACACACAGTCCAGTGGAAAGTCATCATCTTCATCCGTTACTCTAAAATAGAAACTGTAGCCACATATCATGTAAGACCAATACCATCACAGAGAACACCTACTCAGACTGAAAACTCTTGTGGTCTGACCGCCTGCAACCCACACAGGGCTGGAAAGATGTGCATTCATTATGATCTGATCTCGCAGGTTATAAACTTGCTATTTTGAGGGGGAGATGAAGGGGGTGACTTGTTTATAAAAAAGTAACTAGAGACTGGTGGGATTATGTCTTACTTCTCAGTCTTCTCTTTCTTTTTATTTTGCTTAAGTATAGTCACAAAGTTTTACAGACTGCCAAGAGTATAGGGAAATTGTTCCTCATCAAGTGCATTAAATATTCAGTTAATAGAATGACTGGATTATAGCGTAACAAATGTATTCACCTACCAGTGCCTCATATCACTTACTTTTTTTCACTCTTTTTTTTACTTATATCAGGGAGTTATACCGCCATTTAAGCTTATTTATGGAAGGACACCTTCGGGCAGATGTCCAATTTCGAGGGGTTTAATCCCTCGAAATTCGACTGGGGAATAGAATCGAATAGGGAATTTACGCACTGGCGAATAGTCGAATGGGCGAATATTCGCCTGACGAATAGTCACACGATCGAATATTCGATTGAAGGATTTTCATTCGATCAATGAATGATCGATCGAATGCCTTTTTATTCGATCAAAAACTTAGAAAACAAGCCTATGGGGCTTTTCCATAGGCTTTTAAAGCAATTCGGTAGGTTTAATCTGGTGAAGTAGGCAGTCAAAGTATTTTTAAAAGAGACAGTACTTCGACTATCGAATGGGCGAATAGTCGCAGCGTTTTTTCGCTCTATTTGAATCATTCTACTCAGGCGAATTTACACCAATTCGATAGTCGAAGTTTTTTCCCCTCTATTCATTCACCCGAGCTTGGTGCCCCCTTGTGTACCTATGGTTTGCTCATAACAGAACTCTGATAAAAAAAAATAACTTATATAAACTTATAAATGATCAGTAAACCATTAAAAAAACTGAATGTAAAATTGCTAAGGGTTTGTGTTTAAGCACTTTTGCGATTTACTTAATTGTTTTTTTTCCAGTTTCAGGGCTAAAGTTTTTACAAACTATCCATATAATTAATGTTGTAATTCCACTGCCACCTGCTGGTCAATTCCTATACCTGTACAGTCAAAGAGATATATCTTCAGAAGGAAAACAGAAGTGTTTTGATGTTGCTCTGCCCAGGAAATAAATGGGAAATGGCACCTGAGGCTTCTGATGTCTTTCCTGAACAAAGCAACATCAGAACACTTGTTGTTTTTCCATCTGAAGGTATACTTCTTTTTGCAAAAAAATGCAGGAGTGCTTAAAGAGGTACCCAGAGCAATTTGAATTTTTGTTTTGTTTTTAATTATACTTTATGGTGCAAATAAAAAACAAATAATAATAATAATACAAATAATAAAATAATGGTCTAATGGGAATGATTCCCTGGTACCTGGGAGGTTCTTAAAAACAATTGTACCAGCCACTGGCTTTTCTTGTCCTTTAGCCTTTACAGTAGCAAAAGAGTAGTTGCTTGCATCACAGTACCCACCCTTCATCAAAGGCATCTGTATATATCTGACTATTAAGATCATGACATTCATAAAATCCTAGTAAATATTCTGTGTAGGAAAAAATGATGTTAAAACAAATCCACCCTTTCTCTGTTGGGAAGATAAACAGTGTAGAGTACTATATGTAGATCAATGTAAGTGAAAAAGTGGAGGTATGTCTGCAAAGCAGATTTGATAACAATGTTCTGGAAGGAAAGGGTAACCATGTAATACAGTGGAAGCCCAGTGGTGAGGGGTATGCCACCTGGTTAAGCTTATTCTTTATAGGGGCCACCTATGGGTGCTTAACCAAAACCTTTGAACCCTATTAAGGTTGTCATAGACATTAAGATTTTTCTCTCCCTAATAACCAATTTAAGTGCGATCTAAGGAATCCACTCAAATTATTGTGAGGTTAGCAGGCACAGAACATCTCATGCATCTAATGATTTTTCGTCCGACATTGGTCAAAAAAATCGGTCGATCATGTTAGGAAATTTTCACAGTGAAATGTATCCATTGTCCAATTAGCAGGAAGTTACCCATAGTTTTCCTGCCTTCAACTAGATGAAAACACTTGAAATGGTCTTTTTAGTTTATGGACACTTCATACATTTAAACGATCGCTTGGTTTTATGATAACAAAAAGATATTTTAAGAATCTTAACGTCTATGGCCCCTGCAAACTTGGATTCTGTTATTTTCAAAATACTGGTTGTTTTGTGTTATGTCTCTTTAATAATAGAAAGAAGAAAATGAACTTAAAACTTCTAAGACTTTTTAATTTCCTGTGCTTTGTATATATTGCACCATTAATATGCTAAACCACAGTACGTGCTAAACTGTTGAGCTCTTCTCAATGGGGTGTTTTTCCTCTCTTCACCTGCTCAGAGCATAGTGACTGCTGAAATGCTTTGAGCTGAGTTAGGAGAGAAATCTCTTTCATGTGTGCTGATATTTCTTTTTGTTTTTCACTTATATTTAGCTAAGGGCAGTTTTGAGCAGAATTGAGAAGGAATTCAACCTAGGGCACAGCCAAAAACGTCAAGAATAAAATGATGTTGAATATTTTTGTTAGACATGCATTTGGCATTTACCTATGACTTCAAGGGACAATTTATTGAATATGTTTGCTATTATTTCTTTAAATTGTAAATTTCCTGTTTTTTTTTTTTTGCCTCCTGCTCCCTAACTCCACTCCTGCATGTCAAGCATCATTGACATTAGGCCCTTAAAGGAAAACTATACCCCTCAAAATGAATACTTAAGCATAAGCAACAGATTATCAGATCAGATTAACAGATCAGTATTTATATCAAATTAAATGGCATATTAAAGAATCTCACCAAACTGGTATATATATATTTAAGTAAATATTGCACTATTACATCTCTTGTCTTGAACCACCATTTTGTTATAGTCTCTGATCACCTGACCAGAAATACTACAGTTCTAACTGTAAAAGGAAGAAGTGAGGAAGCAAAACCTAACATGTAGGGGCACATTTACTCGAGTGAAGGATTCGAATGAAAAAAACTTTGAATTTCACAAGTATTTTTTTGGCTACTTCGACCATCGAATAGGCTACTTCGACTACGACTTTGAAACGAACGATTCGAAGTAAAAATCGTTCGACTATTCGACCATTCGAAGCTTTTTTTGATCAAAGGAAAATCCTTCGATCGATGAATTAAAATCCTTCGAATTGTTCGATTCGAAGGATTTAATCGTTCGATCGAATGATTTTACCTTCGATCGAAGCATTTGCGGTAAATCCTTCAACTTCGATATTCGAAGGATTTTACTTTGATGGTCGAATATCGAGGGTTAATTAACCCTCGATATTCGACCCATAGTAAATGTGCCCCGTACTGTATGGTTTGTTTGGTTTGTTTGTGTGCACTGTGGATCCTAGAATCCCAGGGGGCTACCTTTATTTTTTTCTATTTATGATTACCCAATGGCACATACTACTAAAAAAGTACATTATTATGAAAATTGATTATTTACATGGAACAGGGTTTTACATATAATCTGTTTTATGCAATATCTTTTTATAGACACCTACATTGTTCGAGGGGTATAATTTTCCTTAAAGGAGTGGTATAGGTCCCAGACAGGGACGAATTAAATGTTGCACCTTGTTTCTCCAAGATAAAATGCCCATAGATTAAATTGGATAGCAAATAAATATTGCTTGGTTTGAAAAATTGTCACATGAAAAAATGCCCACTGCGTTTGGCAACATTTTCCCAGGAATTTTTGAAGTGAAACAAGTCGGATATGCCCATCACTAGTCCCAGATTACATTGGGGGAATTTCAAAACAATCCAGGGCTCCGCTATACCTGGTCTCTATGTGCAGATTTGTGTGACGGGGGTTTGTGGCCTCCTTCTTTGGCTGCATCACATCAGGTTTAAGGCTTACTATTGTCACTATACACTAGCACATGCTCTGGGCTGGGAATTGGCACCACGTGTGATATGAAAGGATCTGTTATTTGGATTGCTTGAGACCTTGGGTTTCCAGAATAAATCTTTTTATTGTAATTGGGATCACCATAGTTTAATTCTACTAAAAAACATTTAAAGATTAAATAAACCCAACAGAACTGTTTTGCCACCAATATGGATTCATGCATCTTAGTTATGATCAAGGACAATGAACTGTTTTATAAAGAAAACTATTTTCAAAAATTAGAATGACAGTATTTGCTTAAAATAGGATCTGTGGGAGATGGCCTTCCCATAATTCAGAGCTTGCTGGGTTTACAGATAAAGGATCTTACCTGTATACCTGTGTCACTCATGTCACAATGAACGGAACTGCCTGATATCGGCAGTTTAAACTGCTGTCAACATCAATGGCAACCACTGTCAGTGCTTACACAGGTACAATTTCAGCCTGAAAATTCTCACTTGAGTGTTTTTGTTCTGAAATCTGCATAATGAGTTTGTAGTGTAACACAGTTGGTAAGAGTTCACAATAAAGACTTAAAGCTTAGGATTTAGACAAAAAAATAATGTGATCAATCAGACTGATAATGTGAACAAGCAATAATGGGGGTCATTTATCAACACTGGGCAAATTTGCCCATGGGCAGTAACCCATGGAAACCAATCAAATTGCTGCATTCATTGTTCTTCTTGCAGCTGGCTTTAAAAAGCTATTCACTGATTGGTTGCTATAGGTAACTGCCCATGGGCAAATTTGCCCAGTGTTGATTAATGAGCCCCAATATATCTATATACAGGAGTGTCTATAATGAGACAAGCATTTGTTTAGCAATAGTGCAGGCAAATGAGGTTCTAATGGTATGTATACTGACAAATTAGAGAGGTCTTATTGCCAATAACATAATTATCACTTTCAGAAATAAACCATACCACATAATGGAAACTGCCTATAGTGCAAAAATCATGTATTAGAAAGACCTATTTCTTCCTCTTTCTTTACGCCTATCTCTCTGTTGTGTTTCAGTACTTTATTTTACCAAAAAGAAAGAAAAAGGATCAGAAAGTTCAACACATATCTGAGACTCAGGAAACTAGGTCAACAACTGTTCAGAAAGAAAATATTACCAGAACCCTGCAAGAGTGTTGCATTCAATTGCACTCAAAATGCACATACACAATCTTTTATTGATTAGTTTTATTACTTATTAATTGCTTTACTTATTAATTTTTTTACTAACATTGAAGTTTAAAGTTTAATGTTCGTTCCTCTAGTGTTTCAGTCTGGCAGCTCAGTGATCCAGGAGCAGATTCTGAACTTTGTCAATTTGCTACATTTAGTTGCTACATTTAGTTGATACATTTCTCAGCAGTATTTTTGGAATATTAGCAACTATTGGATCGATTCTAACAGCCGCCTTTAATGAAACTCAGGGATTATGGTCAGCAGGAAGAAAGGTAAGAAATGTATCAACTAAATGGATCAATTTAGAACAGTTAAAGAGTTTGCAACCTTCCCCCTCCCAGAGGTGCTTTAGAAAGTGAAAAATTAAACTTTACACTTCAGTATTAGAAAAACTATCTATCTATCTATCTATCTATCTATCTATCTATCTATCTATCTATCTATCTATCTATCTATCTATCTATCTATCAAACATTTTTGATAGATTAGCAAATTCTTTTAGTTCTCCAGTGGTGCAATAATTCCTGGCAAATGCAGTATAAATCAATGAGAGTAAATTTGCCAAAATTTGTTGCGCTCATGTCTTAATAAATTGCCAGTGTCATGGGGAATTTTCACTTTTGGTGAAAATTCAACAAATGTACAATTTGCTCATTAGTTAATATTCCCCAAAATATCCCACAAACAAAGAGAACATAAGTTTTACTCAACTATTCATAGTAAAATTATTTTTATTTTAAAAATAGCGCCATGTTAAGGACTCCTGCTCCTGGTGATGGAGCTCTCACCCAGAATCTCTCCCCCTACATCTTGTTTGACTTGTTCCTTTCTTTGTCTAGAGATTATGTCTAGTGATGGGTGAATTTCTCCCATTTTGGCGTAAAATCGATGGAAATCCGCGAAACGTCGAAAAATTTGCGAAACTCGAAAATTGACTACCACATCAATTTTTCAGCATTGAAGACAATGGGCATCCGAATAGTGTTAACGCATGGCGGTTTTGACGTGAGCGACTTTTCGGACGCACTTCCAAAATATTTTGACCCCGTCGAAACACGGAAATTTGCCGCAAATTTGTGCCAGACGAATTTATTTGCCCATCACTAATTATGTCTGTTTATGGACAGGACCATCTAAATGTTTCTAGTGATCTGTGATCCTATATTGTTCTCCCCATATATAGAATTCTGTAGGAAATTATGGCTCATGAAACAAAGCAAACACAATAATACTTGTTAGCCCAGTGATTCTGGTCTAATTATTTTCTGAATTGGGCCTGAAAAAGCATGCGTACACTGTTAGGGGCAGATTTACAAAATTCGAG
Source organism: Xenopus laevis (assembly GCF_017654675.1). NCBI lineage: Eukaryota > Metazoa > Chordata > Amphibia > Anura > Pipidae > Xenopus > Xenopus laevis. The sequence continues at coordinate 74,946,539 of NC_054388.1, forward strand.
TGAAGAATTCGAATGTAAAAAACTTCGAATTTCGAAGTATTTTTTGGGTACTTCGACCATCGAATTGGTTAAATTCGTTCGAATTCGAACGATTCGAACAATTAGAAGTAAAAATCGTTCGACTATTTGACCATTCGATAATCGAAGTACTGTCTCTTTAAAAAATACTTCGACCACCTACTTCGGTAGATAAAACCTACCGAAGTCAATATTAGCCTATGGGGAAGGTCCCCATAGGCTTGCCTGTGATTTTTTGTTCGAAGGATTTTCCTTCGATCGTTGGATTCAAATCCTTCGAATCGTTTGATTCGAAGGATTTAATCGATCGATCGCAGGATTTGCGCAAAATCGTTCGACTTCGATATTCGAAGTCGAACGATTTTAGTTCCCAGTCGAATATCGAGGGTTAATTAACCCTCGATATTCGACTATTGATGAATCGGCCCCTTAGTGTTGTAAAATTAAAAACAGAAACATAATTTAGTAGAAATACAATGTACATAAAATTGTACAGACAAATATTAGTGTATTAACATGAGTTAATGCCCCATAATAATTAAAGTTGTGAGCAGTTGGCTGCACAATTCCTTCCCTAAATATTCTGCTACAAGAGCATTTCTGCACTATTTCTCCCTGCTGGCAGTTGCTCCATGATTTTACATTCCATGCAATAATAAACTGTTTGGAGCCAGAGGCCATCATTCTAGGATATCTCAATTTAATTTTGGAAAAATGAATCTAAAATGATAGGCCTAACCTAAAATGATAGTTTATTTTGATATATTTTGCCTGACTTTTGAGACTGAGGCATTACATCCACACAGGGGCGCTCCACCAATGAGGCGAGTTGAGACACTCGCCTCAGGCGGCAGCGCCCCCCTGGTCGTGCAGCGCCCCGACCACCTCCTGCGCAGAAAATGTGAGTGCCGTGAGGAGGGGTCGGGGCGGCAACGCCCAAAGAAGTGGCGATTTGTCGCCGGGCGACTAAATCTCCCCAAATCTTCACGTGTGTCTCTGCATTAGCCTATTTTCTCTTTCTTCACCTTAACCAGATTTTGTGTTTTGGGTGCCTTTGCCTCATTTTTTAAAATAATTTTAAGCTATATAATGATTCGTGAATTTTGTAATAACAGTGTCACCTGCTGGTCAGTTTCATTGATTGTATGGTCGGAGATATATACATTCAGATGGAAAACAGAGAAATGTTCAGGAAAGAAACCTCAGATGACCTTTCCCTTCTCTTTCCTAAGCAGAGCATCTTCAGAACAGTTCTGTGTCTTCCTTCTGAATGTATATATCTCTGACCACACAGTCGAAGAAACTGACCAGACGGTGGCATTATTATTATTACAAAATTCAATATATTAGACGTTAATAACCATCTTAGAAATGGAAACATTTTTTTATGTAAGTAGTAAAAGTGCTTAGGAAATCACCTTGAGCAGTTTTAAATTGATTTTGGAAGGTTTATATATCCTAAAAATGAAGTGGAATGTGATTCCTTTTAATTTCTTAATTTTTTAAGGAGAAGAAAATAAAGATCACAATCAGTAAGGGTTTTTCTGTTTAATGTGCTTATACTGTAAATAACAGATAATGGACTATAAGGGGCAGATTTATCAAGGGTTGAATTGGAAATTGGAAATTTGAAATTTGATTGTTGATTTATTAGTGGTCAAAACTGTCAAATTTGACTAGGGAGTTATTCAAATTCGATTAGAGTTTTTTAAAGAAAATTCTAATTTCGAGATTTATCATATTTGACAATTCACCACCTTAAACCTGCCAAATAGATGAGTGTCAATAGGAGAGGTACAGGGATAAATTTTGAGTTGTTTGCAGCCTTCCTGTAATTCAGTTTTTTTCTGCCTCAGGCGGCATAAAGGCGCGGATCGGCGCTGCATCCACAGTATATTTGTCCTTACAACAGGCTGTATTGTCGTATTTGTTCTTTGTATGCAGCATGTAATCTGAAGGCATTATTTCTTTTCACATTTTTATTAAAGGGCATCTAAACCTTTCATAGCAGTATTGCTTCAGCCAAATGTTGCTGCTCTGCAGCTCTTAGCATTCTCTAACATATTATCAAGGTTAGAGCCTACTTGGAACTGAGGTTTAATAAGAACAGACAGATTCTTAACATAACACTTAGGGGCAGATTTATCAAGGGTCGCATTTCGATGGTTAAAAAACCCTCGAATTCGACCCTCGAAGTAAAATCCCTCGAATTCAAAGGATTTTAGTGCAAAAGCTTCAATCGAACGATAAAATCCTTCGGATCGAACGATTTGAACGATTTTAAGCAATCGATCAAAGGATTTTTATTCGACCAAAAAAAAAATTAGAAAAGTGCTGGGAAAGGTCCCCAAAGGCTAGCATTGGACTTCGGTAGGTTTAAAGTGGCGAAGTATGAAGTCGAAGTATTTTTTAAAGAGACAGTACTTCGACTATCGAATGGTCGAATAGTCGAACAATTTCTACTTCAAATGGCTCGAATCATTCGATTCGATCAAATTCGATCTAATTTGACCAATTCGATGGTCGAAGTACCCAAAAAATTACTTCGAAATTCGAATATTTTTTCATTCTAATTATTCACTTGAGCTTAGTAAATCTGCCCCTTAACTTAACAAACTTTTTTTTCAACTCTAAAGCCAGTTCAGAATCAGAGTATATGACAGGCACATGATTCTAACAACAAAGGGGATATCACTGGCAGATATGCCCTTACGGGTTAGGCAGACAACACTACTTAGAACACCACTCTTTTCCTTGTTTAAGGCCAAATAAACATGACATGTTCATCTGTGATAGAACTGTGCCACTGACAGTGCCTTTCCCTGCCTACAGCTACTTTCTATTCATTCAAGTAGAGAACTGCCTATGGCAGATGCTGGAGCAGTCAGACAGGGATTGCCTAGGAGTGATATCCATCTTCTAGCCATAGCAATTACTAGTAAAATAGTAAAAAAATTGTTAGAGTGATAATATAGCCCATATTGCCAAGTAAGTCTAGAAAAGGGGTGTCCAAAAGGTAGATCGGGATCTTTAGCTGGTGATCAGTAGAACTCAACAATCAGTTTGCCTACATCATCCTCCTGTTTCATTATTTTCATTCACATATTTATTACGTTAAGGTTACATAAGAAATAGTTGTTTATTTAATATAGCAATATACATTTTCTCATTAATCAATATTTAAGCAATATTTTCCATGGAACAGAATGCTAACAATGCTTTTATGGATGTAGATCATAATGGGACAACATCACTACAAGTAGACCGCACATTAGTAAAAAAATGGGCACTCCGGGTCTAGAACTTTGCATCTGGACAGGAGTGTCCCCGTATAGCCTGCTGAGTGTGCCATAAGAGTACTTTTAGGTTAGTTGACTGCTGAAAAAATTGCTATATTTAGCTTTGTTCCTTAATAGCCTATGTGGAAATCAAATTAGCTACAGTATACTGTGCTGGGATTTAGTTGTAGTTGTAGAAATGGTTTACTATAGTCGATTCCATTAAGTAATCCTCATACATGTAAATGACTCCAGTCTACTCATCTTTAATAGATATGAAGAGATGTATTGTTAGCTTTTTAAGAATTGCATACAAAAGTTTCATTCGTTGATGCATATATTGGAAAGTTAAACAAAATTGCTTAGTCCTCTGGCCTTCATGCTGACCCACACCCTTTGCTCTGACCCTCACCCAGTGGCTTAGATGTTTCCTATGACCATATTTACTTTGTAATTCAGACCAACTACCAGTCCAGTCCTCCGTACTACTCTACTGAATACATGAAAAGTTTTATTACAGTGTGTGAGTTGACTGATGTAAAGCAGGTAAAGGATATTCACATGTCACTTTTCTTACATCTAATTAAGCTTGAGATTCCTACTTTGGAGAGCTAGGGGTTACAAAAGAGTCCATTTTAGTAAAGGTATGGTATATGACTCCTATATTACCTCAATAGCATTCTAGTCACCTTGATAAAATCGGATTAAAAATTTAATATTGTGAAGAGAAAACTTGCACAGTAATCAGTGTGATAAATAACACTGAGGTGAATGTCAGCGATTGACTGGATGACTGTTACTGCAGAATCTTCTGTAATTATGTTTGGGATATCTACTTTAAAGAACCAGAGGCTACAAAATAATACGTCTTGGGTAAGGACTTCAGGGGCAAATCTGGGCTTTTTGCCTTTAAAGAGGCAATTAAACTTACAACAGAAAATATAAAAAACAGTATATGCATGTGTAAACCTGAAGACAATCAACCTGAAGACATTTAACTTTTTTAGCTGATTAAAGGAAAACTATACCACCCCCCAAACAATGTAGGTCTCTATTAAAAGATACTGAGTAAAAGAGCTCATGTGTAAAACCCTGCTTCATGTAAATGAACTATTATCATAATAATATACTTTTTTAGTAGTATGTGCCATTGGGTAATCATAAATAGAAAATTGCCATTATAAAAAATAAGGGCCGCCCCCTGAGATCGTAAGATTCACTGTGCTCACATACAAACCACATGTAAGGTCACATGAGCCAATTAACAGACAGAGTTCTGCCTTTTGCTTCCTCACTTCTTCCTGTTACAGTTAGGGGCCGATTCACTAAATTCGAATGAAGGATTCGAAGTAAAAAAACTTAAAATTTTTGTGCTCCTCGACTATCGAATTGGCGTAAATTCGCCTGAGTAGAATGATTCGAATAGATCGAGCGCAAAAACGCTGCGACTCCTCGCCATTCGATAGTCAAAGTACTGGATCGAGCGCAAAAACGCTGCGACTATTCACCCATTCGATAGTCGAAGTACTGTCTCTTTTAAAAATACTTCGACTGACTACTTCGCCACCTAAAACCTACCGAATTGCTTTAAAAGCCTATGGGAAAGTCCCATAGGCTTGTTTTCCAAGTTTTTGATCGAATAAAAAGGCATTCGATCGAATGAAAATCCTTCGAGCGAATATTCGATCGAGCGCCTATTCGCCTGGCGAATATTCGCCAATTCGACTATTCGCCAGCGCGTAAATTCGCCCGAATTGCCTATTCGATTCTATTCGTTTCTATTCCCCAGTCGAATTTTGAGGGATTTAACCCCTCGAAATTCGACCCTTGATGAATTTGCCCCTTAGTGTTGTAGTATTTCTGGTCAGGTGATCTCTGAGGCAGCACAGATAGAGTCACAAAATGGTGGTTCAAGGCAAGAGATGTAAAAGGGCAATATTTATGTAAATATATATTCCAGTTTGGTAAGATTCTTTAATATGTCATTCTATTTGATATAAACTATCTGTTGCTTAAGTATTCATTTTGGGGGTATAGTTTTCCTTTAATATTTCATTTTTCTGTGTGTGTGTATGATGTTATAAGTATGTTACCTACAAGAGCAACATCAACATAGTGGGTCCCTTAGAATTTTTCATTCCAAACCGCAAAAGAAATGATCATTTGAAAACATCATAAAAGCAGAAGAACACATATCAGTAAATGTTTTGATTTACTAAGCCTTTACTAACAAATTCCTTGTGACATTGACAGGTAGCCTGATCCCATACAACAGAATGTAAATATTTAGTTGAGGTATTTTCTTCACAGCAGCTAAATACTCTTTTGAAAGTCTGACGTCATTCTAAAAATAGTGGATTCCAAAGCCAGGTGGATTGGCATAACTGGGCCCCACAAAATATTTTTAGGACCCATCCTTGGGAAAGATGGCCTTTCAACAAACAAATATTAGAAAACCTCATTAATTGAAATTCCACAGTGCGCCCTATAGCCTTAGACAGCTGTTGGATCTTCAGCCTCTATTATTATTATGCCATGGTTCAGGTGAGAAGACTACAAATCTCCTCCACACATGGAAAAAACAGAGCTTTAATGACCTTTCATGCAAATACCTGTGGGATTATTGTGTCAATAATGATGTTCCATGCTGATTATTCATGCTAATGCATATGCAATTTCTCCATTCTCTTCCTATTAACGTCTTGATACTCCAGCCCTTCCTACCTGTGTTTATTCACATTTCACGTGCAATGAAGCAGAGGGCACACCTGTGTCTATACATCAGGTGCAAAACTTTTATTGTTATAGTCATGTTATTCTCTTCTTTTTCACTTCTAAAAAAGAGCTCCAAAGGTAGCAAAATAATAGTACATTGGCTTTGTAGACTCATATAACCTCTACCCGACTTAGAAGACACATAGAAAATATGAAAATATTGATGTTTAGCAAAACTGCTTTACCAAGAACCAGGAATTATATACTTCCCAACCACAGAAAGTTTTGCTTTGCCCACAGTTGGTGGATTACAATGGCCTCTAACTAGTAAATATGAACAAAGTTAAAGAGGCAATTCAGCAGTTCAAATTCACAAAGGTTATTCTCAAATAGTACATCACAAATACAGGCAGTCCCTGGGTTATGTACGAGATAGGTTTGTATGTAAGTTGAAACATTTACATTTACTTATTAAATGCAACAAGACAGATGTTTGTCTTTAGATTGTATTATTTTTACCTTTCTTTGCATATGTTTTTTTACCTTTCTGTGCTCTGCAGTAGAAAACACATGCCAGAGGGGGTTGGGGAAGGTGGTTTATTAAAGCTAAACGTTTATAAAGGCCTAGCAAACCACAGTAAATTACTGTAATAGCCTCTGTCTGTAAGTATGAGTTGTATGTAAGACAGGTAAATGTAACTAGCGGACTCCTTGTAATTACTTTTTTTCACTTGCTTGCTATTTCTTTTATTTGCAGGATTTCAGACTAATATGTTAATTTGTTCAATATTTTAATATACCTCCCTATTTTATAGACTCTGTAAGCCAGGTTACAAACTTTCTAAACTTTAGATACAGTAATTCACATTTATCAGCTGAATCGGAGAAACCCCAACAGGTTATAAACCAGATTATAACACTTGCCCCATGGAATACTTTAGAGTAGATTTGGACTATGTTCAAAGAATATACTTAGCAGGACTAGCTAAGGCAGTTATCTTTAAAGTCAAGTCAAGTCTGATTTATTGTCATCTCTTCTGCATCCAAATAAGCATACATAATGAGACAAAATTATAATATTTTCTTTCCTGCCAAAACCATACAACATATATTGCATGTGAAAACAATATACTGTAATGTGCCTCGGCCAGTACTGCAAAGAATCTGTAAGCAGCACAGCCAGCACCTCTAGCTCTGCTGGTTCAGGGCACAGATCCTGAGATGCCTTTGCAATGTACAGGTTTATGTGACTTTACATGCCTTGGAACTCATAAATACATGCCACAGAGAAGAAAAGACAAAAAATAGCAAAAATAGCCTTTCAGTGTTTACGATAATGAGAGCTGTAGTTCAGTCATAGAAATAAATTCTTAGAGCAACAATGTACACATTTTTTTGGCAAGTCCTCTGCATCTGTTCTTACTGAATGGATTAAATACTTTTTCTAACTTTAAACACCTAAATCATCATTTTAATGTGTGATTACAGTGTGATATTATCAGTACTGAACGGCAATCCTAGTACATTAGATAATAGTAAGATGACTGATGTAGAGCTAGTAAGGATAATTTTACAGGAGACTTCTTGTACATCTGGAAGTAAGTTTGGGTTGCCTATTATTTAGAACAGGCCCGGACTGGCAATTTGTGTGTTCTGGCAAGTGCCAGAGGGGCTGCTGTAAGTTGCCATAGACAGGCACTATTTATTGGGCTGAAATGCCAGGGCCTATTTTGAATCTCAGTCCAGACCTGATGAAGAACTAGAGGGAACAAGATAATCAGATGTTATATGTCCCTTTGATAAGACTCTGACATTGATTTTATTGCATACAGTTTTTACCCAAAATATAGGTATCGGCAGACAGGCTGATTTTTAAAGTTATTGGCAAATGTAATTGCTATGGAAAACAGTTTCTGTCTGTCTCTACCCATTGCTATCCCCCCCCCCTTCTTTGCCCAAACTACTCATACTAGTGTAAAGGTAGTCATCTGTCCTACAGCAAAGACTCCAGTTCCCACATTCCCACAATACCTTGCATTTTCTGTGATTAGGCACCTGCAAAGAAGTTGGATAGCAGAATTGTGAAGGAATTGTAGTAAGTGGAGTTTTGGCTGGAGGAGATGCATAATGTTCCTGTGCATTGGATAATTGCTGATACATTGTTTCTGTAGCCTGATAAATTTGTAGGAAGTACAGACAAATACTTTTGTCAATGGGAATTTAAGTTACAAATCACTTTAAAATGATTTGTAAATCATTGTACAATTTCCATTAATGCTAAAGTATATTAGAATGACATTTTTCTTCATGATGCAGAATCCTCTTTATATTATTTGACTGGACTATTTGAATTTTTCTACATTATTTGCCCTGGTTTCTATTTAAAAAAAAATGGAAATGCCCCACATTTTCTAATAAACTTATGTGTATTGTGTCCCAGGCCTGCAATCCCACACACACCCATGCACACTTTGACATTTCCATCCTCTCACATCTTACACCTTAGTTAAGTTCATTAAGTGTAAAATTTCCATTTCTTTTTTTAAAATGCACACTCCCTAGTCCAGTGGGATTTTCAACAAATAGAGCATATGCTAACTTTTTCCTAGCTCAAGGCAATTTTGTGGTGGCTCTGATATATTAAATAATACACATCATTCCATAATGTAGAAACTAAAAGGGGAAATCCAAAGAAGGAAGGATATTTGCATTAATTGACATCCAGTGGGCATTGCACAGGAAGCTGAGTAGATTTAGGAGAGAGGAAGCCTGCAGATATTGCGTGGGTGTAACATGTAGGCTAAAGACTATAGTAAAAAACAGGATCAATTAGTTTGTGTTGTTCCCTGCAGTAATTCTCACCCACTACCTTTTTTCTCATATTTCTGTAATTCATGTTGCACCCCAGGCATATTACTATGTAATGTTACTGGAGAAAAAATATATTTATTGTGAGTTAACAAATGTCTGAAGGTTATGTTTAACTCTATATTTTCAAATGTATTCTGGGTCCCCACGCCCACATTGACAAACTATTTTGACACCACCTTAGCACTGTGAAGGTTTTGGAAAGTGCATAAGCCACAAAATGTAAAAAAGGGGCAACCTTGCCCATAGTGTTGATGGGAATCTAAAGCCTCTATATCACTATCCCACTGCATCCTGCATCCCTATAATACAGTATTACAGATCTATTTCTGGTAGGGATGATTCTAATTAGAGAATTCTCTTGCATCTGTAACCACTGTCTGCTTTGGAGAGCTCTGGGGTGCAAATGAGTGTGTGGAAATGTTAGTGCCCCCAAAACTGCTTCAAAGGGGATCTAAACACTGTTTGCTCAAACAAATTGTATTCAGTTATTGCTGGATTACAAATCCAAGGACAGATTTCCAGTGAATTAAAGCATGTTGGGAGCTCTAGTCCAGCAACAACAGGGTTGTATTCTTAAAGCAATTCTGATGATAAAAGTTTTCTCCAGCTCTTCACAGACAGATCTATTAAAATGGAAAATATTCCTTCAACTGATCACCAGATTATCTGGTTCTGTGTTCTTTGCTCCTGCAATTGGAGCTGGAAACCTAAGACATCAGAGTTTTACTAGGATCAAACAAATATACTCATGGTCTGGGCCAGCATCAGATACTTTTGGGCCCCATACAAATTATTTATCTGGGGCAACCCCCAATGAACACAAGTGTGTAATGCCAATGTTTTTTATACCATGCCCCTTGTGTGCACTATACAAACCCTATAATCATTTTACTGAAAAGGAAGATATAACTATATAGAAACTGCTGGGGGGGGGGGGGGGGGGGGGCACGAACAGAAGGGGGCCCACTGAAACGTTGCAATATATGTTAATGGAAAATGTTATGTTTCTGAAGTTTAGGCGCCCAATAATACTGATTTGGAGCCCAATACTAGTCATTACTCTGCTGAAGTTCATGTAGGTGAAAGCTCATATAATTCAAGTCAATAGATCTTAATATTGTGTTAAGATGGCCATAGATGTTGAAATTTTTAAAAGATCAGATCCTCATCGTGAGACCACGATCTTCTCGGAACGATCGTACGATCGTACGAATTTACCATCAACTAAAAAGACCAATTTGCCAGGAAAACAAAGGGGAGCTGCCTGCTTGGCCCTGCAAACATAGATAGATTGCACTGGGACCGACAAAGATTTTTTGACCAGGCCGATCAATTTCCTGACAGATGTCAGCCGAAAAATCATAAAATGTGCGATCGTTCGAATCCCACTAACTGCACGATAATTTCGAAGGATTGGTCGGACTTCCCTAAAATCGGTCGTTCAGCAAGAAGAATCGTCGCGTATGTATGGGGAGCTTTACTCTATAATAAGCAGTTCATTTTAATAGTTTAATTAATTAATTCCTTAATTAATTAATGTTCTTATAAGCCAGTCAAGTTATTGGTGGGCAGTAGAATATACCTTCCTACCCCTACTACTCTGCATTGTCATTCATGGATACACAAATTACGTAAGTTTCTATGAAAGTAAATGTTACAAATTGTTTAAGTTTAGGGGCCCAATAATCTTGCCATGGGGCCCAATAATCAGTCATTCCACTGCTGATGAAAAGGAATAAGTGTTCATGATGTAGTGAATGGTGTACAATGTATATATATTCATTGAAAAATAGCATGCCATCATCATTTTGTAACATGCCTTTTCCACTACATTACAGTCAAACTTGTGTTGGCAGATTAGTCAGTTGCCAAGCTTAGCTTCTGGCTTTTTCTATCTGGGCACATTTATTAACACAGGGCAAATTTTCCCATGGGCAGTTACCTATAGCGACCAATTGGTGATTAGCTTTCTGAAGCAAGCTGCAAGTAGAACAATTAATGCAGCAATATGATTGGTTCCCATGGGTTACTGCTCATGGGCACATTTGCCCAGTGTTGATAAATGACCCCCATTGTTGGGTAGGGAGAGTGATAGGGGCAAACTAGAGGGCGAAGTGGCTAACGCTAGTGAAATTTTGCCAGCGTGATGTCATTTTGCCACTTTGCCGATTTAACGGGTGGTGGCGTAAATTCGCTAGCGAAGAGGACCTACTTTGCACCCTTACGCCAGGTGATGTTGCACTATGGCGAAGGGACGTAACTACGCTAATTCACTAACTTTTTTACGGAACGATACCTCTAGCGCCAGACTTGCCTTCGCCACCTCAGACCAGGCGAAGTGCAACAGAGTAGCTAGGACTTGCTATAAAAAAAGTTGAAATGTTTTAGTCCCAAAAAATGCTGGCATCTTTTACTTTTTTAAGGGTGATAGGCTGAAAAAGATCGTACATTTTTTTTTTGGGGGGTACCCTCCTTCCCCCCTACATTTCCTAACACATGGCACCTAAACTATACAGTGGGCACATGTATAGGGAAAAATAACAACTCTGTTTTATTTTATGAAGCTTTCCCAGGCTTGTGTAGTGTAATGTATTTGCTGCTACATTTATGTCCATTGTACTTTAACTTGGCGCCATATGCAAATTAGCCATCGCTAGCGAAACTTTGCTTTGCTTGACGAATTAACTCTAGCGCAACTTCACTACCTTTCGCCTCCCTGGGCGCAACTTCGGATTTTAGAGAATTTGAGCAGCCCTGGCAAAACTACACCTGTCGAAGTGCGATGAAGCCGTCGCTATCGCATTTTCGGCACTTAGTGAATTTTCCCCATAGAGGGGAGGAGAGAGACGATAGCAGCAGAGGAGCGAACCACTAGGGGTAGGCTAGGGGTAGGCAGAAAACTTTTGAACAGGTACCTGCGTCTAGGCAGGTGCTTCTTCTGCCTACCCCTAGTTCCGGCCCTGGGTTTAGTTCTACTTTAAGGATCGACCTCTGGGCGGGTGCATGTGTGTTACAAGAAAATGCCTTTTAAGAGAATTCTGAAGTGCAGTAATTAATAAACTGTCCAAACAAAAACTAAAATGTTTCAAGAGTCACATCACTTAAAAATATCCTTGAACTGTTGGGTGGATGGATAAACTGCACTGAAGCAAAAAAACATGAAAAATACACCCAAACAGAGAATACATTAAAGGATTTGAGAGGAAAGTTTGTTAAAAATGAATCCAGGTAAACTAGGAGCAGGAACAGATGGGTTGCCAGGGTCTGAAGCAAGAAGTTGCCAGGGTCTGGAGCTAGGATAGGAGCATCAGCAGGGTAAGGAGACAGGACAGGAGGAGCCCCTTAATTGCAGATTGAAACCATATGATATTAACGAGATAGGTGGAGAAGAGTTGACAGCAGGGAGACATAATGGATAGACATCAGAATAACAGTGCTTCCTAACACTGATAAGCCTATGTGTCCAGTGGCCCCTCTGGGGGGGGGGGTAATCTAACTATACATGTACCTAGTGGTCTACTGGGCGGCTGTGGGGATGCCTGCAGCCTTCTTTGTAAAGTTTTGCACATGTGCGCATCCTTCTGAGTCTGGTCCATGTGTGCGTGTACTTTATTAAGTCGTGCTCGGTGCAAAATTCAAATATTTAAAGGCAATTCGTCCTTTTGCTCACTGCCCAATGTAGGTCTATTCTGAGAGTTCCTGGCTACGACTTTTGTCTGAATTACAGTTCCTGACCCATGCCTGTCCTTGACCATGGCTGCTTCTCTGCCAGAATCAACCTTTGCCTGATTACCGACTACCCTTCCACATTCTGATTTTGTACTGTGCAGACTGATTATTGACCCCTGCCTGTTCCACTACTACACTTACTCTTTCCCCATTCCTCCTATCGCACATTCCGCTTCCTTTGCCTGCCCACAACCCTTGCCTTGGTTCTGTCACTTTAAGACCTGGCGAAGGTCTCCTCCCAATATGAAAGGTGCCAGTTAGAGGCAGAAGTGTGAGCCGTGACCAAAACCTTGGTATTTGTTCTGGGTTTTGAGATACCCAATGTGACAGTGAAATATCATCAGCAGGTTCCAACTAAGCACCACAATGGCCCAGTTCTTATGCATAAAACTTGTAACTGTACAATAAATAATTGATCCTGAAATAGGACCAATGTTGCTCCATTATTGTGCTGGACTACAGCTCCTAGCATAAACATATTTTAAAGGGGTTGTTCACGCTTGAGATAACTTTTAGTATGATGTAGGGAGTGATATTCTGAGACAATCCGCAATTGTTTTTCATTTATTATTATTGAAGGTTTCTGAATTATTTAGCTTTTTATTTAGCAGGTCTTCAATTTGCATCTTAATCAATCTGGTAACTAGGGTCCAAATTACCCTAGCAACCATGCATTGATTAGAATAAAAGACTTCAATATGAATAGGAAAGGGCCTGAATAGAAGGATCAGTAATAAAAAGTAACAATAACACATACCGTATGTAGCCTTACAGAGCATTTGTTTTTTAGAAGGGAGTCAGCGATACCCATTTAAAGGCGCAAAGAGTCAGAAGAAAAAGGCAAATAACTATAAAAAATAAATATGAAAACCAACTGAAAAATTGCTTAGAATTGGACATTCTATAACATAATAAAAGTTACCTTAAAGGTGAACTACCTCTTTAAAGGGGTAGTTCACCTTTAGCTTAAGTTCAAGACATTTTGCAATTGGTATGCATTTTTAACAATAACATTGTACCCTGACAGATCTGTTGTTTTTGACTGCCAGAATCAGAGACTCCCATTTGACAGCTGGAAAATGCCCCGTTCCCAAGTCCTCCTTCCTCCTCCCAAACCATACAACTGTAGAGTCTCGCAGCTACAACCATACCTATATCTGCCCACTTTGAGTCATCTTCTCTACCAGCTCACATCCGGAGCAAGTGCAGTTGAATCCAATCCAGACATGGCTTTAACTGTGCATGCTCTATTGGCGTGAGATGGTTGCACTACTCTGTATTTTTAGGGATGATTTGGAGGAGACCTGGGGTTGTCAGTAGGCCTTTGTTCTCCTTTAGATCTCTTCCCACTAGCCATGCAAAATAAGCATCCCAAGCTTAATTATAGATGAAAAAATAGCAGATAGAAAACACACCAATTATTTTGTACCAACTTTTACACCATATTTTTAACATTAAAAAAATCTACAGGCATTTATAATAATGCCTCTAAGGGTGATGGCCGCTGAAGTTCATTAGCTGATGGGAGGTGGCAGCTAACAGAAAGCATAACTAATTGGCATTTGCCAATACATATTCTTTAAATAAAGTGCATATATGGAAACATCCTACAAATAGATTTCTTTCCTTTACATATTTAAAAAAAATGCCCTACTTTTATTGTTCGTGCAACTCCTGAGCAGGCTGCCTGCATGACCCCCAACATCCCCCCAGCAGGAAGTGGTTTCAATTAAGATGTCACAAGAATAGTCAAATTATCAACTTATCTCCCAACTATCTGCTTTGTCTGTTACTTTCACTTACTGTCACATTCAACAGCCAAACCCCATTATACCTTCGTCTGCAATGTGATCTTGATGCAATCTTCCTTTGCCCTTTTTTTCCTCTTTATCTAAATTGGTTTATTTAAAAATATCACGCAGTTTATTCATAACCTGGAATTATGTTTGTGTGCAAGAAGCCAAGAAGAAACATTAGACAAGATCAACTTTTTTTTTATCAACCCAGAAAATACAGAACTGCACAAACTGACGAGCTAAGAAAAGATCTTACGTTGCTGAAATGTTTCCTTATATATTAAAATTCAGTCCCCATGGCCATTAACAGTTATGTTGTGAGAAACATTGCTTTTCCTCTGTCACACAAATGATCTTTAGCATTTTAAAGATTTGAAGCCTATTTTACATATATACAATATATATTTGGTGGCATTTTTCTATAATTGAATGTTATTTTTTTTTTCCTCTTGTCAAATAAGAATTCAGTTTGTTCTGCTACAGATAGCTGTGACTTCGGATTGCAATGGTCAGTGCCAGAGGCTGCAGAGACTTCAAGAAAGAGGCAGCCTTAACACCAGCCATAGGCTACGCGCAGGCTAGGGGGATGCTCACAGCCGGTCCCTCGTGAATATAGTACTGCCTAACCCAGAGAGCACTGTATTTATTGGATAATGCAATGTGGTACAGCTTGTAAAGTATCAAATTTAACAAGAATCGCTGTTCAACCTCAAAAAAATTTGGGAAAGGGGTGGTGGGACTCGGTGACTTATGAAATCCTTATCCAACTTTTACAATAGGGGGTACTTTATTCCCTATATATTTTACAACAGTGTTACTTTATTTACTATATAAATGGTGTAGTGATGTCATCAGTTACCATCAGTGTTTAGTATTATCATTTGTGTCTTACAGTTCATTGAAAGTTGTGTATCATAACTAATCATTGTACTCCTAAATAAATACATAACCAACAGACAGTTTTTTCCCTAATAATACCTTATTAGCATACACATTAATTGTGCTCTTTCACATCTTTTAACTAAAGCAGGGCTGGGCCACGCTGACCAGGAGCCCCACATGGCCACCGCGCCCCCCCAACGACTGTGGTAGGCGAGTAATGGACAGAGGAGGGAGAGCGACGGAGGGAAGGGAGGTGAGAGAACACAGGCTAGGGGTAAGCAGAAGACAGTTTATCAGGTACCTGCCCAGTTTTACACAGCTAAGTCCATTTATTGGCTAATGTTCCTGTAACCTAGCAACAATGTATGGCGTTGTTCTAAATGGGAGCACAGTTCTTGATCCAATGGAGACCTTTAGTAATTAAAGTGTGATGGTATTTTTAGTAGTACCATTTTGACCTTGTGTAAGACAAAACTCAGTAAAGGAAAACCTTTAGTAATAGTCAGGCAATTTATTCATACAGAATACAACATAAGAGTTTTGTCTGGGTAAGCTGTTGAAGTAACACACAGAATGTCACCCAAGGACTCACCAAAGACTCACCTCCTGGTCCAAGCGTTATATAGCTTTCAGAAGGCATTTACAGTAATTGTGATAAGGGGTACACGGGAAATACCATACATGGTCTGGCGAGGAGACTTACTGGCATATACATTTATACATTCCTGTAAGATGTGCAGTTTTGCAACATAAGAGACTTCTGGTTCCAACTGTCCACAGCCTCGTAAACATCTGTTGGCTAAACATAGCCATTGTGGTACAGCCAGCTAGTGAGCAACACTTCTGCACAGTTGACCATTAGCCCTTATAGTCCATCCTGCCTTGGGCCCTATAGCGTTATGGCGTCATAGAGGGCGGGGGTAATAGATATCGACCCTCTGACACTAGCCATTCGTCTGTCATAGGAAATAGACTGTTCCATAAAAAATATAAACAAGTGCTAGTTTTTCTACATGGGATTATTCAATAGCACATATAATTAAAAAGTATAGTTTACACAAAAAGTTCACATATAGGCAGTTTTATACTAGATTTTTTTAAATAGAAAGAGTAGTTTCCATTTGATCTTTGATATAACATACAGTAGTAAGGTTGAAAAAAAAGACACACATCCATTGAGTTCTACCTTTTATGTCTATCTAAAACCTGCCTAACTGCTGCTTGATACAGTTGACAGCAAGAAGTCCATTTTAAAGCCTCTCCAGCCCCTGGATCAACTTGGTAAAGGCAAAATGGACCAGTCCCTAGACTTACTAAGTGATATTTTCTATAACCCAGTTTTTTCTCCATCACTTAAAAGCCATCCAACCCCTTTTTAAGTTAACTAAAGTATATGCCATGCATCTGGTTTCATTGACGTGTGTAGTTTAAAAAACATTTAGGATAGCAGAAGTCTCCTCAGAGTTCTAAGTGACTTCTAATATCTCTACATTTTACATTATTCCTTATACAACTGTGTTAGTCTCCACCACCATCAGGACATTCTAACTACAATAAATAACCATAAAGGATATTGACTTTTGTAGTTTCCAACTCTAACCCATCCAACCCACAATCCTTAATTAAATTCTTGTGTCTGGCTGGCCCTTCTCTGACATCACTGGAGTGGGTTGGGAATGAGTATATAAATAAGCAATGGCTGTCAGAAACAGGGGGAATTGGAGGAAGATAACATTGTTGGGGTTAAGGGCTGAGTTTGGCTTGCTGAAAAAGCACTATGCTTGCCCAAGCAGATTGTCCTATTACATTTATTGCTTGAAAGTAGTGATGGGCGAATACATTTGTCTGGCACAAATTTGCGGCAAATTTCCGCGTTTCGCTGCCGGCGAATAAATTAGCGAATCTCAAGCGAAAGACTGTTAAAATTCACTGGCGCTGATTTCTTTTTCACGTTTTTTTCTTGAAAACGTTTCGAATTGCTAGATTTTTTTGCGAAAACGTTCGTATTGCTCGTTTTTTTTTCGTGAAAACGTTCGAATTGCTCGATTTTTTTGTGAAAACATTCAAATTGCTTGATTTTTTTTGTGAAAACATTCAAATTGCTCGATTTTTTTTGTGAAAACGTTCAAATTGCTCAATTTTAGTGAAGACATTCTAATTGCTCGATTTTTAAGTGAAAACGTTTAAATTGCTCAATTTTTCAGTGAAAACTTTCGAATTGCACGATTTTTCTGTGAAAACATTTGCATTTCACAATTTTTTCATGAAAACATTCGCATTTCACAATTTTTTCATGAAAACTTTCATATTTCATGATTTTTTTGCTGTTTCATGAATTTTGCTGGAAATTCGCTAATTTTACAGCAAAGTGAAAGAAATTTGCCCATCACTACTTGAAAGTAATATTGCACGATGGAAACCAAGAACAACACCAAAACTACATTTGATTGAATCCTTTTTGCCTTGATTTGTATTTCTTGCGTGAATTCAATTCCAACTGTACATTTCTTGTGGGATCTCTGTTTCTGGTCAAGTCCACTTACAGTGGTGTGAAAAACTATTTGCCCCCTTCCTGATTTCTTATTCTTTTGCATGTTTGTCACACTTAAATGTTTCTGCTCATCAAAAACCGTTAACTATTAGTCAAAGATAACATAATTGAACACAAAATGCAGTTTTTAAATGAAGGTTTACGTTATTAAGGGAGAAAAAAAACTCCAAATCTACATGGGCCTGTGTGAAAAAGTGATTGCCCCCCTTGTTAAAAAATAACTTAACTGTGGTTTATCACACCTGAGTTCAATTTCAAAGGTTATAAAGCCATTTCTAAAGCTTTGGGACTCCAGCAAACCACAGTGAGAGCCATTATCCACAAATGGCAAAAACATGGAACAGTGGTGAACCTTCCCAGGAGTGGCCGGCCGACCAAAATTACCCCAAGAGCGCAGAGACAACTCATCCGAGAGGCCACAAAAGACCCCAGGACAACATCTAAAGAACTGCAGGCCTCACTTGCCTCAATTAAGGTCAGTGTTCACGACTCCACCATAAGAAAGAGACTGGGCAAAAACGGCCTGCATGGCAGATTTCCAAGGCGCAAACCACTTTTAAGCAAAAAGAACATTAAGGCTCGTCTCAATTTTGCTAAAAAACATCTCAATGATTGCCAATACTTTTGGGAAAATACCTTGTGGACCGACGAGACAAAAGTTGAACTTTTTGGAAGGTGCGCGTCCTGTTACATCTGGCGTAAAAGTAACACAGCATTTCAGAAAAAGAACATCATACCAACAGTAAAATATGGTGGTGGTAGTGTGATGGTCTGGGGTTGTTTTGCTGCTTCAGGACCTGGAAGACTTGCTGTGATAGATGGAACCATGAATTCTACTGTCTACCAAAAAATCCTGAAGGAGAATGTCCGGCCATCTGTTCGTCAACTCAAGCTGAAGCGATCTTGGGTGCTGCAGCAGGACAAAGACCCAAACACACCAGCAAATCCACCTCTGAATGGCTGAAGAAAAACAAAATGAAGACTTTGGAGTGGCCTAGTCAAAGTCCTGACTAGTGATGGGCGAATTTATTCGCCAGGCGCGAATTCGCGGCGAATTTGCGCGATTCGAGTCCAGCGAATAAATTCGCGAAACGCCCGCAAAAATGCGCCGAAAAAATTCGCCGGCGTCAAAAACGGAAAAACGAACGCCGGCGTGAAAAACGGGCGCCGGCGTCGTAAAAACGGGCGCCGGCGTCTCGTTTTTGACGCCGGCGCCCGTTTTTACGACGCCGGCGCCCCGAAATTCGCGAATTTTTCGGCGAAGCGAAACGCCGCAAATTCGCCCATCACTAGTCCTGACCTGAATCCTATTGAGATGTTGTGGCATGACCTTAAAAAGGCGGTTCATGCTAGAAAACGCTCAAATAAAGCTGAATTACAACAATTCTGCAAAGATGAGTGGGCCAAAATTCCTCCAGAGCGCTGTAAAAGACTCGTTGCAAGTTATCGCAAACGCTTGATTGCAGTTATTGCTGCTAAGGGTGGCCCAACCAGTTATTAGGTTCAGGGGGCAATTACTTTTTCACACAAACTTGTGTTATCTTTGACTAATAGTTAAATGTGTTTGATGATCAGAAACATTTTGTGTGACAAACATGCAAAAGAATAAGAAATCAGGAAGGGGGCAAATAGTTTTTCACACCACTGTAAAGGTGGCCATACACGGATAGATACGCTCGTTTGGCGATGTCGCCAAACGAGCGGATCTCCCTCCGATATGCCCACCTTGAGGTGGGCAATATCGGGCTGATCCGATCGTGGGCCCTAGGGCCCAACGATCGGATCCTAGCGTTCGCCAAACGGGCGGTCGGATCACGGGACCGCATCAACGAACAGATGCGGCCGCGATCCGACGGGATTTTTAACCCCATCCGATCGAGATCTGGCCGACTTTCGGCCAGATCTCGATCGGGGAAGCCCGTCGGGGGCCCCCATACACGGGCCAATAAGCTGCCGACTTGGTCTGTCGGCAGCTTTTATCGGCCCGTGTATGGCCACCTTTAGTGTGCCACTAGAAAAAGAACAGAGCTAGCTGCAGCACAATTGGAAATTTTTAGGAAGAGCAAAGCACTAAATTCTTAGCCAACTGCATGACTTCTATTCATAGAAGAATAGCCATGAACAGTGTTCAAGCACAGTGTCTTTTGCAGTGCCAGAAAGTGAAAGGGAGTGAGTACAGTGCCAGGTTAAGCACATTATTAAGTTTAGTCAATCAATTAGTGCATTGTCAGTCAGTAGGGAAATAGAGAGCTGGTTTTATGAACATGTATGATAAGAAAATATTGACAATACTGAATATGTAAATAATACAGTAAAAGTAAAGTTTTGGGGCAGTGCCAGCCAACGTGAAAACGATTGATCACAGTGCCAACAAATGTGAAAGGGAGAAAGTGAAAGTGACAAGGAAAGAGCACAGTGCTGGGTGTGTTGCCATGGAATGTTACAGGAAGGCAATCATGGCAGCCATCAGGGGGGGACAGGGGGAGAGTTGTAGGGGGCCCCGAGGGTAAGGGGGGCCCCGGCCACGCCACACTTACTTGATTAGCCGGGCCCCCCATCTTTCTGAGAGCTGCTGACTTCGGGAAGGCATGGACGTTTAAGGGGCGTTTAAGGGGCCCTGGCCCCCTGGGGGGGGGGGCCTGGCCACCAATTTTTTTTTCTCATGCGGGGTCCTAGCCACCAATATTTTTTAATGGGGGGGCTAGGGAATCCTAGCCACCAATATTTTTTTTGTTTTTTTACTGTGTGATGGGGAGGGCAGACCTGTAGGTGGGGCTTGTGGTGGGCGCAGCCCAGGGGACCCAGGAAATTTTGTCGTACGGGGCCCTGCGATTTCTGATAGCGGTCCTGAAGGCAATACCGCATTAGTTGCAGTGCAAGTGTATGGGGGAGCTAACAAGTACTGCTGTGAGTGTACAGCACTGTGTAAAGTACCAGGGTGTGTTACAGGGGCAAAACATACCAATGCAATAGAGAGAGTGTTAGGTGCAAAGTGCCAGTGAAAAAAGCACAGTAGCAAGTACTGTCAGTGTAAAGTTTCTGAGAGCAGATTAGCAAGACCTATACTATAGGAAAGTGTGGTCAGAAAGAGCAGTGCCAAGCACAGTGTGTACAATGCCTGTGAGAGTACACAGTAGCAAGTACAATGTCAGAAGGCACAGTGCCAATTCAAGGATATTACAGAGAGCTGGGTGCAAGAGCAGTACATGCAGAGATGCTCCAGCCTGTTAAGGTGGCCATACATGCAAAGATCCGCTCGTTTGGCGAAACAAGACGATCTTTCCCCGATATGCCACTAAAGAGCATGGCTATATTGGGGGTAATCTGAACGTTCGGCCCTATGGCCGTACGATCTGATTATGATGAGAGTGCAATGGGCTCCGGTGGATCGGTCAGGACAAAATCAAACCTGTCCAATCGACCAAACGACCGATCTCCGCCAGATGAAATGTTGGGACTCTCCACACACGCTCCGAAAATCGTACAAATCCTCGATTCGTACGATAGGATCTTTGCGTCAATGGCCACCTTTACGCTGCCTGTGGCAGCATTCGAAAAGCCGACCCCCCTGCCCGTCGCGATTACCTTGGGAGGGGGGCACATCGCTAGCGCAGAGAACAAAAAATTGCGCTCTCTGCGCTAGGAAAGTCGAATTTCTGGTTTAAAAAACGGGAATTCGGCTATTAAAGTTAACGGGAGCGGCATTTTTACCGCTCCTTGCAACCAGGGGGCGCTGCTGTCTGAAGCAAGTGCATCAACTCGCCTCATTGGTGGAACGCCCCTGACTACATGTAGGGTTGCCACCTTTCCTGGTAAAAAATACCGGCCTTCCTATATATTTATCTTTTTCTCTATTAATAACATTGGGAACAGCCCTAATTTTTACAGGCCGGTAAAATACCGGCCAGGTGGCAACCCTAAGTACATGTGACAAAGAATCAGAGGTAAGGATGCCACCTGGCCAGTATTTTACAGGCTTAGCCGGTAAAATGATGTTATTAATAGGGGAAAAAAATAAATATATATTTTTCCAGAAAAGGTGGCAACACTAATGAGAGGCAGGAGCAGTAAATGTGAGAGTCAGAACAGAGATGGGCTGCAGTGCCAGGCAACAAGGGCGTATATTTATCAAAGAGTGAAGTTAGAGCTAGAGTGAAATTCCGCCACTCTCCATTCATTTCTATGGGATTTTTAAGGGTATTTGTCAAAGGGTGAAACTTCTTCCTATGATAAATACGCCTTTCAAACATGTATATATTTACTGTATATACCCCCAGGAGAGAGCACAGTGCTGAGTACAGAGCCAATGAGAGTTACAGAGCATAGCGCCAAGTGCACTGAATGATACAGGTAAAGCACAGCGCGTAGTCCATTGTCAGACAGGGTCAAGAGCACAGCGCCAAGTGCAGCAGCAGCAGCAGCGACAGTGTGAGTGACAAGCAGAGAGCACAGCGCCAAGTGCAGCAGCGCCAGCGAGAGTGACAGGTCGGGCCCTGCCCACGGTGGCGGCTGCAGATCGCGGGGATACGGTGTCCTGGATCCACCCCTGGCTGCTGAGATCACTGGAGACATTGAAAGCAGCGGATCAAGTGCACTGTCCTCTAATCGATTGCCGAGCGCCTGGAGCGGCCAGTCTAGCGTGCTGCCCGTGTGTGCCTAGGGAAGGCTGCTTGGCTGCGCGATCCGTTTCTCTGGGTTTGACCAGCTGTCCCGGGCTAACCCCTGCCTGGCTCCGGCTGAATATGGAGGAAGTACAAGCCGGATTAGCCTTGGCTACGGCAACGCTACTGCTGCTATAGTTTCCCCGAGGCGCGGCGGCGGCGGCGGCGGCGGCGGCGGCACACAAAGGGATGGGAGGCTACTGGCACCGCTAAGGTAAAGCTACTGAGGCTGCAAACTTGCAGTGGGATTCATGCGCTGCTGTCAGTGCGCTGGGGACTTGTTGCTATCAGGATGGAGGGGGAGTGGGAAGTAGCGCCTGTCATATTCCTGCTTGCCCCTCCTGTGTGCTGCTGTCTACCTGCTCCCTGACACTGGCCGTACATCCATAGTGACTGACGTGTGCCACTAATAGCTACGCACTTCTATCCACTACTAGTACCAGCCCTTCAATCACAAATGGACAACCTGGGGCCCTAAAACAACCACTAAACTACAACTTCCAGCATCCCTCGGGAGCCCAAGCCCTTTATTTGGGGGGGGGGGAGTAGAAATTGAAAAATATCTATAGGGCCACATGTTGGGATGTTGGTTCCCCTTATATTCACTAAACAATAATGAATTATCTTCTTATTAAAGAAACAGTGGGAAGTGTCTGTGCTGAGCTCCTGAGGCTCATCAGTTTGGGGTACCCCACAGCCATGGTTTGGCACACCTGCCTATTATATAGCATGCCATCACTTTCAACACTGTGTTTCTTTAATTGGCACTTGTTACAATTAAAGCTCATTAAGTAATGCTAATATTAGTAAATATTTTCCTACCTATTCCTACCTTATTTTGCTTAGAGCTTTTAGCACAGTCAGCTGTCAGCATCCACTTTGGCAGTATTGGGGCTCATGTGGCACCTCTATATTGTCATTAGAGTAAGGAAACTATTACAGAAAGAAAGAAATAGCCGACCTAGGGCCCTAAAACAATTACTAAACTACAATTTCCAGCATCCCTTGGGGGGGTTAAGTAGTGTAATTGGGGATAATGTGGCACCTCTATATTGTCATTAGAGTAAGGAAACTATTACATGTGTAGTCTAAGGTGTGACAAGCACCATCTATGATTCTACTGACTATAGGCAATATTAATGTACCACCCGGTATGAAAAGGATTTGCAGGCTTCACTTCTCCCAGACTGTTTGGAATGCTGGGAGTTGTAGTGCAGACGCTGCCAGTGGGACGTAAGCTGCACATTCCTAGTGTGGCTTGAAGACAACGTGACACATAGGACAAATGACTGTGTGAGAATGGGAAATGTGAGAATAATAGACACAGTGGACAATAGTGAAATGCAGACAATAACGTATATTGCTACTTCAGCTCCCTGGCAGAGAAATGACTTGTTTATCTGACAGCTTGACTATTAATGTTTAGAAATGTAGCAGTCCTTCCTAGCAACTATTGCTTTCCTGAAATGGCAGTTGCTAGCGCCCACTACTTTATGCCTCATTGTATTCTAACTCATTTTAATGTGCGGCCATGCTTAATGTCATGTAAGATGTAACGGTGAGCCCATTAAATGCAGTGAATTGTCTTAGGAAAGAAACAATATAGCTAAAATGACACGCATTCCTTTGCATTCCGTGCCAATAACTTAATGGCATCAGGGGTGATGTGTGGGCAAGAAGACAGTGCTGCTTTTGGCACCTAGAAGTTAGTGAGGCCTACACCCCTTCTGCCAGTGACCCTCAGACAGGCCCGGATTTATGGAAACGCCATCAAGGCCCAGGCCTAAATTGGCAGGATTTTAGGGGGGCGGCATGCTGCCCAACCACACCCACATTGGTTCAAAAACACTGAGGATGCGCTGGAGATACAATCATTTTTTTAATTTCCCTTGCGCCAATCCCCATTGCTCCTGTCCCCCTGGAGGGGACAGGGGCGACGAACGGTAGTGGGCCTAGGGGTGCCCACTATGTAAATTTGGCCCTGCCCTCAGAATTCCACTTGGATTAATGATAACTGTCATCTAAAGTGGGCATTTTGTAAATAGATACCTCCCTCCCTATAACAGTCAGTGGTGCATCTTTATATATATATATATATATGTTATATATATATAACATATCCTTGTCTTCTTCAATGACATTAAGTATGTTTCTGCATCTCTCTGTCCTTGGTAATTTAAGCCACATATATTTGCCCCCTGCTCCCAAACCATACAAATTGCCCCCCACTTTCAGTCTTCTCCTTTTTTTGACCCCCTCCTTTTTTTCTTCATACCCCTTCCTCCTCCCCTTTTTCTGTTTCTCCTGATTTCTTTCTCAGCTGCTTCAGAAATAACCGGTGGATCCAGTTTTCTTTCTTGTTAATCTCATCGCTGGAGCGATGACCTCCCTCTCCCTCTCACTTTCCTGAAAGTACGTGACATTCCTAACTTTCCGCAGCAGTCCATAGCAGAGCACCCGTCTCATCTGCTGCACTAGCTCTCACCCATCCTGGGACTGCCCTGCTCATCTTCATTCTACCCAGCCTTGCCATTCCAGGAGCTGCCCAGCTCCTCTTCTCTCTCCTCCTGGCAGCAGAGATCAATGGGATACCCCCACACCTGAGGTAGCCATATCTGTAGAACTAACTGTTCTAAGTTTATGTCTATATATATATATATATATATATATATATATATATATATATATATATATATATATATATATATATATATATATATATATATATATAAATATATTTTATATATATATATATATGTGTGTGTGTGTGCATGTGTGCTGCACACACACATACATATATATATATATATGTGTGCCGCACACATCTATGCACCTATTTAGCTTTACTAGCTCTCTACTTATATCTGACATTTTACGCTGTCCTCTCTTCCTCTGCTGTGAAGCTGTGTTATATGTGTGCATATTTCTAGATATATGTACTGTATAGACATACAGTATGTAGGGATAATTTGGGGTATTTATGTATACTTTGCATTTTGATTAGGGCCTGTTAATGTGACTGTGTGATAAATTATGTCAGGGACATTTCCTGACTCTCCCGTGGCATCTAGGGGTGCTGTCCTATGCATGTATACTGGAGAGAGTGCTTGGGGACATTGTTGGCAAGCATCAGAAAAATTGTGCTGCTCACAGTTACTGCCTTTCCATTCTTTTATTGTCTGTTTTTTTCTAGCTAGTAAAGGTTCCTGATTGTATCAGAGCAGGTTCTTTGGGATATAAAAGACTTCTCATGATTTGCTAACCAGCGAGAACCTGTTGAGTCTAATAGGCTACAAAGTTTCCCTGTTTGAATTGTACAAGGCTGGCCTGTGACATGTTGAAACTGAAGTGTTATCTGCAGCTCGTGAAAGCAATTTGATCTGTCTGACAAGGAGAACTGTGGAATATTACATACGTATTTATTACGCTCGGCTGATAGAGTTATAGGCTTTTTTTTTTTTTTCTTTTTACTTTTTTGGGAAGTGATTTGGAGACGAGTCTTGAAGCAGCCTACTTTCCAGTAAGTAATGTAGAAATTCCAGGAGAGAGAGCTAAATATACTTGGTGGATCAATAGAGAAATGGCTGCTTGTGAATAATTTAACTGGCAGGGTTGGAACAGTTTGGAAGCTAATAGCAAATAAGAGAGGTGACAGAAAAGATTATTCCTTCTCATTGTGCCTTATATCATCGTTTTTTAAATTTGTTTCTTTTTCTTTTTTTATTCAATAGTGATAAGTGACCACATTTTGAAAACTATGGCACAGTTTTGTGTGTTGTGTCAAAATATTTTATGATTGTGCTTATATATGGGTGTCCATTCATTTCTATCTCTGTATTTAACCCTAGAGCATTATTTCTTAACCATGATACCTTAGATGTTTTTGGACTACAACTCCCAAAATGCTTTAACCCTTGATTATATGTTGAAGAGCGATAGGAGATGTAGACCAACAACATCTGGGGATCCATGGTTAAGAAACAGGGCCCTAGAGTACTGAAGTGGCCATGATGTATTCAGCGTCTAATGTTTAACTTATCACATTAAATATATGAGAAAATGTTTGTGTGAAAATGTAGAAAGATGTAGTATGTACTTCCAATTATAAATGTTGCCAATATTTTCGTTTGTTCTGTCTTCCTGTGAATGCATTGTTACTGCAGGAATGTTTTAGGCTGAATCTGCTAGGACTCGGCTCTCTTAACAAGAGAAAAATTATATACAGGTATGGGACCTGTTGTCCACAAAACTTTGGAGCTGGGTTTTCCGGATACCAGATCTTTTCATAATACCTTAAGTCTATTAGAAAGTTATATATACATTAAATAACCCCAATAGGCTGGTTCTGCTTTCAATAAGGGTTAATTGTATCTTAATTTGCATTAAGCACAAGGTACTGCTTTATTATTACAGGGAAAAAGGAAATCATTATTAAAAATTTGGATTATTTGGATAAAATGGAGTTTATGAGAGATGGCCATTTCGTAATTTGGAGGTTTCTGGATAATGAGTTTCCGGATAACAGATCCCATACCTGTACTGGTAGTTGTAGTTTCATAATATCTGAAGGATCCTCATCCTATGTCTGATTAAGACCATCTCTTTTGAGCAGGTGTACATTATGGATGAATATAGAATGGTATTTTTATATTTTAGGGGAAACTTTGCTGGAGTGGGTGCTATACGGGTGCTATAAACAGTATGACAGCAAAGCGTTAATATAAGTCCTTTCCCATGTCCAGGAGTCACACACTTATAATTTTTTTTAAGGAGCAGCTGATGGTAAAATGCAGCTAGCCTGACCCCATATGAGACGATAAGGAGATGATGCAATCAGCCCTTGATGACTGAGTAACCTATAGCATATAATGTGATGGTGGTGGTGTGTGTGTGTGTTTTTTTTTTTGGCTCTAAAGGGGTTAAGCTACAAAACACAGGAAGACTTGACACAAACACTTCCCTGACATTAAGACTAGGTACATGCTTCGTTTTCCTCTTCTCTTCATTTTTCAGTGCTTTTTGTTTATTTTGTGTAATTTCTACTTTTTAAAAGACATTTTTTTTAAAAAACCAACTTAATAGCTCTGTCCTATACACTTATATTGTCCCTTCTGTGTACTATTCTAATGCATTCCTAAGTAGATCCATGTTATTCAAAGGGAAATAATAGTTTTCCACAACCATTTCTTTTTTTTTTTTAAATTTGTTTTTAAATTTAAGATGCCCTTGCTGAACAACTAAAACAAATGACCTAAATGTCTAAAGTATTATCTGCAAACGAGATGCACTTGATTTTAATGTAAAGCACTGTTTAATTTCAGTTTCTGCCTAGAAAACCATACGATATGCATTTCATGGAAATGAGCCAAAACCAGGCTTGTGAAAAAGAACGCCAGTTTTCACAAAATCTTATCCAGACAGACACCCCTGGCGTTCTACATCTTAAAAAATTACAGAGATGGAACTCTGCGGGAGACCCAGAAATAAGTACAGAGCAGACCGAGCAACCCAAAAATGTAAATGGCGTGCTACCGTTTTTGCATTGATTGGTGGATTGGTTCCCATTTTTGAAGATGTCCCGTTTTATATTTCAGCTCTGCACATCGACTATGGAAACAGAGCGATCCAATGGATATGTAACAAGTAAGTTCTGATTTTAATTTACTTTCTTAGTGCTGTGCATCTTTTTAATTCATTTGTTAAATCTCATTTATTGTCAGGTGGACATGACAATGATTTTCAGGGCTCCTATCTATTTCTATGGCTTATGGCGTGTGGGCTAGAAAGAGATTTATGCTATCACTGTTGCCCTTGGGGTTAAGTGTTTGTAAACAATCCTTTAATTCAACAAATTATATCACCATATCCAGCTATGTTCTAAATGCGGTCCAGTCTTTGAGCAAAAAAGCTTGTCGCTGTTTTGGTCCCTAATGGAGAAAGTTATTGAACCAACATAATTAATCAAGGTACTTGGAAGCATCAGAACAACAGCATCTGTCTCAATAGCTTGTGTACCATGGCACTTTTTCTTGAAATGTAGCAGAATCTGTGAAATTTTATTTTACTGTGCAACTTCAGAGACACATTAGCAACCAAAAAGAACAAAGCAAATAGGAAAAACTAAGTGTAGCTTCTATTTACTTAGAAAATGCAACCAATTTGTCGGTTCTACCTTTTAAAGCTGTCTGCCCCAGAGCAAAGAGTTGTGTGTGAGTTGTGGTTAGCTTCACTGTCTAACGTCCTTTACCTTCTCCCGTAAGCACGCATTGCTTTTCCTGCCCTCTATATACCTGCTAGAACAGTATACTTTGTGCAAAGCTTTTACATGTTATGGTGAGCGTTTTAGGGAGCAGTTTTGTTTGAATAAAATATGTGCTAGTGTTAAGTCATCAAGTCATACACACTGAAGGGTATTGGTCTAAGGCCACTGTTGCTTCGACAACAAGGGATTCAAATAACACAGGTGTGGGGCTTTCCCTCTGTCTGGTGGCTTTTAATTAAATAGTGCTGCACCTCTAAATGGTCTAAAACCCCAGACCCTGCCTGTTTCCCATCTCTGCATTTACCTCAATCATTGTCCTTTTTGTGTCACACTTCACATTTGATTCCTCACTCATTCAACAGCACGCAGAGTTGTGATGCTGATCGTTATTAACTGGATATTACACTAACAAGTCCTCATTAATGTCACCATTCTAGTTTTTCATTTAGGTTACAACATTGAATCATTGAATTACTATACCATACATCTTGTTTGTCTTGTGCTCGTTCGTTAACCTCTCCCTCTTTAAAATCAAGCTTGCACTGTACAACTATTTTATACAGTTGAAAATAAAGTATCTTCCATGTGCGTTTGTATTGGAGAAAGTATAGAAAAAGGAAATATATGTTTGCATGTTGAGCTAGGCTTTCACTCCGCCTGACAAAAGACTGAACTGCATGAAAAAACGAAATGTTTTATAAGAATAACTAGTTCATCCATGTCTAAAAATGGGGAGGTATTTTATGGGGCTACATTAACACTGGTTGTCTATATTAAATTTGATACAAAACTTGGTTAAGAACTACATATTATCTTTTAGGAATTTGTTTTACATAGCTGGAAGAAATTTCCTATAGCTATAGTGGCTGTTTGAGGAACCCGAATTAACTTTTTAGGCTCCCAGCCCATAGGCTAATAATCTCTGATATTTATATATAGTTAAATCATCCTCATAACCAAGAAACTCCACATTTACATGACTTTTAGTGAAATACAGGTGTATATATTGAAGAATAACTGACATTTTGCCCTCGTCCCCAGCATTTATCAGTCACAGATCTCTTTGATACATGCTAGACATAAAAAAAAAATACACAAATACAATTTTACAGAAAATATACAGAACCTCTCCTATTGTAATGACAGTTAAGATCCTGTCTCTAAGCTAGTCTTATGTAGCACATACTGTTTGTATGTGCATGTTTGAGGCCCAGTCTGAAAGTAAATGTATTACAATAAATGTACTTTGTTTTGTCCTTAAAGTTGTAGCTTAAAGTGTCTCCTGCAGATAACACTTTACTGAGAGAAAAGTCATAAAAATCCGTAAGCATTGGAATGCCCTTCTAGCTGGGAATTGCATCCACAGGAAGGAACATGTTGAGACTCTGGGAGAAAAAATTCTCCAGAGAGAAGGATCTTATTGCAACTTTAATATTCCTAAGAAGATAAATTTTGGAGCAAAGGGTGGGCAATAAAATATATTTTGCAGCTGTCATGTTTCAGAAAACATTTAGTTTGCGCTACATTTTCCACCATTTATAGATGCAACACTAAGATTTGTACAGACAATTATAATGGAATTGTTATAATGAAGTGCAAAGCATAGCACTGTTAAATGGTCAAAAAATCAAAACTGAGAGAAACGTTCATACAAACTAATGAACTCTGGCCTCTTTTGCATTCCAGATTTTTTCTGTTCTTGCCTACAGGTAAAGAGACATTTACCTTGTGTTTTGTTTCTTTTTTGTGTAACCAGGTGATAATGAGATTGTCCCTGAGACAGAACATTCCAACATGGCCATAGACCTGACCTCGTGCACACCTAATGGACAGCACTCCTCACCAACGCACATGGCAAGCAGTAAGTCACATCTCTTTCTTTATCCCTGAAATATCCCAGTCTGTAGGAATCCACATCCAGCCGCTACGCAGAGAGATTACAGTAAGAGACGTTAATCAAATATTTATCTTTACTCCTGAAACCAGCAAGTTCTAATTGTACACTTGTCTCTGATGTTCAAACTCTGTGATGCTTTTCTGGCCCTGTTCCCTTGTTAACTGCTTGTTGTATCTTCTCTGCATTGAGAAAGTCTGGGTCCCCTTCCTTCACCTTTATATTTATAATTTCTTTATCATTTGTTACTGTTGCTCATCATATACACATTTTTGTAACTCAATCAAGTTTGTTACCAAATGGCTCGCTGATTTTTCATTCTGGTATTATAAAGCGTTATTTTATGCCACTCTTAGAGGGATGAGTGTTGAAAACCTAGATGCATGCTAAGTATACTGCCATTATTAAGTAACTGAATAAACTTGTTTGTCTTGTTGCCACTTTCTAACTTTTTTTTACTACTGTCTACTTAATATCTACCTTCCCTTACTTGCTCTATCATCGAGTTGCAGACTGTATGACATTTTTCATAACACATATTTTAAAGTGGGTTTTTCATGTTCAGACCATTGAGAAATTCTCTCAAAAATATTGTTCCATGTGATATTTCAAAAGACGGGAAATCAAATATGAGTTTTTCATTGTTTTTTTTTTTTTTTTTAAATCTTCTCTTAGTATGAGAAATTAATCAATAGCTTGACAACAGGTTTAAATCTTTTGGGGTAAGTATGCCCCAGCTTTACATACAGATCGGGAGTGATTGTGGCCCATTCTGCAGCACAGATTTGCCCTAGGCTGTGTTTCCCTTTTTTTTATTACAATTCGTCTTTACTTTTACCTCAATACAATGCTCAGGCCCCTGTGATAAGAAAGCAGCTCCACAGCACCATGCTTTACTGTAGATGTGGTGTTTCTGAGATGTTGGATACTCATCTGCCCACAAAAATTTTCCCACATCACAAATGGGTCACTGATATGCTTTTTGGCAAGTGAAGCGATGGCTTCACTTGCACCCACAACCTTTATAGGTCAGTGTTATACAGAGTTCTTGATATTGCTAATCCATACCACCACCATACAGTGATACTGTATGTGGTGGTGGTAACACTGTGCTTTTCATTTGCAGGGTCTGATCATCTTGTTGATTTTGTTTTTTTTTTTTTTTTAATTATTTCAAGATTCTTTAATATAAAAGTGGATATTTTTAGTGGTTTAAATTAAAATCTCACTAAAGGATGTGTTATTCAGGACTGAAAATTTGCCAGCGTGACATTATTTCGGTACTTTGCTAATTCCCTAACGGGCGCAGGCTCCAGCGAAGGAGATAGACGCTAACGTTGCTTCTCACTCTAACGCCAGGAGAATTTTCTGGCGAATGGACGTAAATTCATTAAGATGCGGATTTTACTGAACGTTGCGCCAGACTTGCCTTCGCACCTCAGACCAGATGAAGTGCAATGGAGTGGATAGGACTTCCTCAATTTTTTATGGAGAAATTTTCTAAGTCCCAAAAAACGCAGGCGTCTTTTCCTTTTTTCTGAGTGATAGCCTGCAAAAGACCATAACATTTTTTTTGGAGTAACCGGGTTCCCCCTACATTTCCTAATATGGCACATGAACTAAACAGTGGGCTCATGTGTAGGGCATTATAACAACTCTATTATATTTTATTAAGGTTCCCTGGACTTGTGTAATGTAATGTATTTGCTGCAACATATACGTCCATTCAACTTTCACTATCCACAGTATGCAAATTAGCCAATGCTAGCACAATTTCGCCAGCATTCAGCACCCTGGATGAACTTCGCATTTTAGGGAATTAGCGTTGTCCTAGTGAATTTACGCCTGGCGAAGTGGGTGAATCAGTCGCTAGCAAATTTTCGCCGCTTAAGGAATTTGCCCCTATGTATTGTTTTGTTTTTGTAGGAGATATGGCGCTAATTTTGATATTTTTTTTTTTGGAAGGAGGGGTTAGTGGTCCTGGTGTCAGACACATGCAGATAAACTGTCTGCAAACTGCAGGTTTCTAAATCTCCATTGTTGGTAAATGTGTTTCTGAACAGGTGTAGTAGGTCTTGTGCAGAGGTATTGGAAATATTATTGCGACAATGATCATTTGTGGTTATTCTTGCTTGCAATTAGCTTGTTTACATTGTCCGCAACAAAAACTGATTTGCATCACTTCATTACCTGCCTGCGGTCATGGCTTCTCTGTGCGTTGCCTTCCATGTGGAATCATAGCATCTACATAAATTAATGTAATAAATAAATTGCAGCCTGAAACTTTATTCCAGTTCGGTAAATTCTATGTCACTGGCAGGGAAAGGGTTTAATAGCTTTAGTTTTTAAATGCAGAACTGTAAATTGAAATATTCCCCACTCCATTAGGTTTCAGCCAAGTAATTCTTTCTCTGCTTTAAATATATAAATTGACGGCACATTGGTAATTATTTTTGCTGCAGCACAGTGACTCAGTTGATGACTGCAGTTTGCTACCAGCATTATGTTAGCAACTATACACACGCTTCCTTTGTATTTAATTCTAATGAGATCTGCAAAGTTCTCCCCAGTATGATAACGTGATTCTAGTCAATCCAGTAACACTCTTTCAGAACCCTGAAAAATGACTAGCACCATCACAGGCAATTAACTAAGCACAGATCCCTTTGACTTGTCTTTGTCTGTGGAAAATTGGAAAGGCCAACAAACAGCAGTAGATTATTTCATGGGAGAAAAATCCATTAAATAACAGGAAGCCCTTTGGAAAATAAAAAATAAAAACTTAAAAAAAAATAAAAATAACTGGAAGCCAAACTGAACACAACTACAGGTACTACTTCTTTTACAAACATGGCCAGGTGGGTCTCCAGAGAACTGAACACCTTGCTTTCTATGTTTAAGAAGCATCATTCATTCATATGGGGGCTAGAATCAATTTCAGCACAGGTAGGTAAATGCAAATGTGGTTTGAGCAGCTTTGAAATTGATTCCCTATAATCCATTTCAGAACCATTTTATGGATTATTTTAATATCTTGGTTTTAAATAGGTATTAGTTTAATTAATGTACATGTTTTTCCTTCTGTTGTTTTTGTTTTTACAGATATTTTACTGGTATCTTGTTGGCTATTGTATTCAATTTAAATGTATTATGTCTTTGATTATTTAGAAATTAAATCATTCAGTTATTCAGTTTGTCTTTCACAACTTGGTCTTGCAGTTATCGTTGATTAACTTGTCCTTCCAATTACTCGTGTGGAAGGTACCATCTCATATTTTTAGCCTTTGTTAGTCTTTTCCTTTCTTGTTTTGCTTTTACTTCTTGGTGTCTTTTTGTGGTTTCCAAGACCTGTTTGCGGTGTCCTTTCCTGTATGCACCATTCGCTGACAAATCCACAAACAATAGCAGAATATATTGGATTGATCTTCCGCTTCTGAAAGGACCCACCTAGCTCTCAATGTCATACAGTGACAAAGTAAGTTGAAAAACAGGCTTGGAAGTTATTTCATGGGACAACCTCAGGGATGTTGTTGTGCTGTATATGTGAATGCAACCTACAAAGGAACTTATTCTATAAAGAAAAATCAGGTTTTTCAACACAAACTACTGGATAGCAAAAGGGTTTTCTGAGAGTTGCTGTAGTTTATATTGTTGTTGTCTGCCATGCAAGTATTAGATCATGTAACCAATATAGTTTTTTTAGATGTTAGGGAGATTATAACATTGTATCTAACTTTCAGTTGCACTGAGTTATGTTTGTAACTGAGGTTTGTGGCAAATGAACACCGAGTTGTAACAATGTTTTCCAAGTAAATCTATGTCGAAAAAACAAGAGGGCTTGTTGTGGGCTGATACTCATTATAAAGGAATGCTACAAGGTATGGTTATGTGCAATTATCTTGAAAAAATTGTATTCACGTCCCGCAAGGCAGGAGAGGCAAGGAATGCTTAGGGCAGGTGTAATGTGCAGGGCTCACTAGTGCTGCCCTCTGGCAGATGCATCATTAAAAGTACGTAGGCACAAGGCTGAAAGTATGACTACTCTGCAATAATTGAATGACTAAAGGACAGATTTATCAAAATGTGAGATTAGAACTCACCACAGAAAAATTCACCCACTTTTTATTCATTCCTATGGGATTTTTAGAAGCTTATTAATCTATTATTTATAACTATTTATTGTATACAATTATGATGCCTGCATATGTCCTGAGTTTTAGGCAGGAATTGGAAGCCATTCTATTTATTAAGAGAAGACGATTGCCATGCCTACATGTGAATATGGTAAAGCTTTTCACTTCTTCATTGGGCAGAAGGTTAAGGGCAGACAAGTTGCTAAGGATATGGAGATGGGTATTTAATTAGTCTTTGCACCTCAGCATCAAATTGCAAATTGCTATCTCTGTTACACAGGAAATGTTTCAGTGTGACTAAAGTATACCATGATATAGTTTTCTCTTTGACATATGGTACATTGGCTACAAAATAACATCCTCTTGCTCCACATCTCTCTTTCTAAACTATCTTATTTATCATCTTGCTGCTTCTGTGGCTCAGAAGTTCTCCTTTTGTGACTTTGAATTATTGCAGTACAGATAATAGTTAGGTTCAACATGAACTTCCTTGTGATTTTTAAAGCAATCTTCAAAGACAAGTGCAAATGTCAGCTGGATGTCCCCATTATATGTAGGCAGAATTTAGTGGACCATGTCAGACATGCAGCATTCCTTCCAGAAGTATTCAGACCCTTTACTAATTGTCTGATATTACTGAATAACAATCCTGCCTTTTTTTTTTACTTTTTTTTTAAAAAAAATTCAAAAGCATAGTTAGATTTTTTTAATGGGACTTTTTCATGTTTGAAAATAAAAATGCCTTTACATATTTTATTCGTATTATTGTGCACTCGCCACAAATAATTAAATTAAAATAATGTTATAATAATATAAACATTTAAATTATTTCTGAGCAGGAACAATTGATTTGTATAAATCCTTCTATAGCCAATCCAGGAACCTCGCTGGGTTTGTGTTTCCATTCTTGTTATAAGTGACTGTTGATAGTCTCCCCATTGCCTGCAGTTACTACTCCGTTGACTGGGTGCTTTAACAGGAAACTGCCTTCCATTGAGCATTATGATCTGGTAATCAACTTTGCTCTTGCTCAAAAATGGCTGCTGATTTAGCTTAAAATACTTTTGGTATTTGCGAGTCACAACGGATTAATTGTCATTATTGCATGTAATTTTTTTTTTTTTTTGCTAAAAGACTTGAAATGATTGTCTCATGAGTATGGGGCACATTTGCTAAGCTCGAGTGAAGGATTAGAATGAAAAAAACTTCGAATTTCAAAGTTTTTTTTTGCTACTTCGACCTTAGACTACGACTTTGAATTGAACGATTTGAACTAAAAATCGTTCGACTATTCGACCATTCCATAGTCGAAGGATTTTACTTTGATGGTCGAAAATCGAGGGTTAATTAACCCTCGATATTCCCCCCCCTATATGTTTGGGGGGGGATCCCATCTTTGTAACATCATGCTGAAGATGTATATGATATTTATTTAAGGCAGCATTTAAGAAGCATCTTCCAGCATCACAGAGGTACAATAAATCATCCCAAAGCTCACACATTTTTTCAGTTGATAATCATGTCTTTCTGCCATATTGTCAGGTAATTCCTATAAACATAATAGCAAGTCAGTTGTGAATAGAGTTTTTTCAAAAACGAGTTCGTAAAAAAAAGATGGTGATTAAACTCGATCAGGTATTTTTATGTTTCATAATTGTATTTTTTCTCCGTTGCTAGCTTATTTTCAAAAAAGTCTTGACTTCGAAAAACTTATTTGTGTTAAGCTGCAGTAAAATGGAATGATCGCATTATTCTCTTTCATTCCTGTTATTGATTCTGTAAAAATTTGAAAAAAACACACACTGGCCCTGATTTATTTAGAAGCTTGATGATAGGTTTTAGTTACCAAATTGTTTCATTTTAATTTTTGGGATTCATTAATAAATCTTGGAAGTTCGAGTTTGAAAAAAATCACTGTTCTTTGCTGTGATTTTTCTATTGGCTACAAAAACCTGGTTCTAAATATGGTCCCCTTAATATATATTGATATGCTTATAATATATTTCTATTATATATTGCATTCAGTTTAGACTGAGGATTGGCCGTATCCAGAACCTGCTGAATCATTTGCTCACGTCTGGAACCGAATTCTAGTATAGCATTGTGGTTATGGCAGCACCATATAATAGAGTTATTTATCTTCAGCAGAAAATTGGGAACATGTTTGAAGTAATTACAATATTAAGCTAACATTGAAAAGTTCATAGTGACTACATTTTGCTGTATGCAAGGGACCAGGACTTTAATAATAGGTGACAATTTAACATAGTGATGACCTAGTACAATATACTGGATTACAACAATATGTGTCCCATACCTCCCAACATTTTGGAAACAGAAAGACCACACCCATTGTTGTAGCCACACACCCTAATTACCATGTCCACTCGAAAAACGGGACAGTTGTATGTCCTTCAGTATCTCTTTATGTTAAATAACCGCAAGAGGCAGACCGTGCATGTGTATTGTGGATTCTTACTGATGAATATTCTGGCAATTAAATTTGGGCCATTAATTTTTGGTATAATTAATTATTTGTATTATCTGCACCTCCTTAAAAATCATCACTTTTCAGTTTAAGTCCAGATATATGGATGTGCTCACAACTTCACAATATACTAGAAAAATATTTGTCCTTAAAGGAAGAACTCCAAGAGGAGTTATTGTTGTTGCACAATCCCCGTAATAATATACTATGTGTGGAAAAAGAAAAATTATGAGAGGAAATCAGTTCATCAATCTTAATAAAAAGGGAATTTACTTAATAAAGTTCATGTAAGAACAGTCATTCAGAAAAAAATCATATGCTTAATCGTGTTATAATTTATTATAAATTCATGTGTTTCTGTATATAACATTAAAGTGCATATAGTGAATCAATTGCCATATTACTTCATCAATCCATCTGTTGAGTGATTATCAATCTACGTGAGCGGTCCCTTATACCCAATTAAAACTTAACATTTATTTGCTCTGATTTAAAAAAACATAAACTCAAAAAAGGGACAAAAGAAAGGATTTTGTTAAAAACACAAAAATTCTGATGTTCAATGATCTAGTAATAATTTGTATGGGATTTAAGTATATATCCTAGACCACTTGTGAATATACAGTATTAGTGATCTGTCATGATAAGTGTAATAATCCCACCTAGGTCATACATCTGACCAACCCTTTAGCAGTATCATTAGATCTGAAATATCAATTTTAGTAAACAGCCCACTTCATATGTGAGTGGTGATGATTATTATTATTATTTCTCTACAGAAGTAACCAATTCTAGTTTCTATTGTTAGGGTGGCATCAGTAAATTATCAACAAACATACCTCTAGAAAACATCTAAAAAGCTTAATATAATGTGCCAAAATCTTTCCTTAAAATGTTGTCCTCTAAAAGGCCCCTAAAATTATTGTGGTCTTATCTCTATCACTGTATCATGGCACACATACAGGCTTTTTATCACTTTGACACCTCTAATACCTGGACTGGTTAACCCACTTAATACAGATTGCAGCAAATCATCACCCCCATCATATCAGTTGGATTCACCACCTACTGTGTGCTCGCTGTATTAAAGTTGGTATCTTAATTCCCCTTTTGATTTGTATACCACCCCTCGAGAATGCCCTCCGTTTTTTGCTATCTTAGAAAAATTGAATTGCAGAGCTAAGCACCTGACATGCGTCAGGGCTTTACCAAAGGCCACCAACCTTAAAGCATTGGGGGCATCATGGGACAGTTTTAAAGATGTTTTAGGTTGGATTTAAAATAAGATAGAATTTGAATAGACTATTCTGTGTTTGACATAAGGATGGCAATGTTATTCAGTACATATGAGCTTTACTTAAAAAGGACATATACCTTCCATAGAAATATTGCTCTACTCAAATGTTGTTGGAGTAGCATGTTATCAAGGTAAAAGACGATAGGTTGCATAATCCAGCAACCATACAGATAATTAAAGCAAAAATACAATTTTTTAAGGCTGTTGCTCTTCCATGGCCATTGGCCCAACTGATGAAAAACTATACTCTAATGAGATTACTGCCTTCTCTGTCATACAGTACATAACTCTTTATTCGCAATCCTTGTGAAAGGAATGCAACCATTTTTTTCTTGCTGCACATCAGCACTTTATCTGCCCTTCTGATTACAGTGTAATATTACCAAGCAAAAATGTAACATTAATCCCAATATGTCTGTGATTTCTAAAGGAAATAGAGCATGTGTTATACTCTGTGGGATATATGCATTTGTAATTAAGTTTGGGATGCCTATTTTGCAAAGATAGGGGGAGCAAAAGAGTCAGATTTAATTTTAAATGGATATTACACAACTTATTCGTGTCATTTGGTGTAGGTGTTGTGCTCCAAATTAGAGAGATGCATTGCAATGCAGGATTTAATATTTTACTATTCTTACCTTTTGAAAATTTTGTTTTTTTTTATGGAAAAAAGACAGTATTTATTGAGAAAGAACTGTGTGTGCCAGAATTTACAAATTAAACTTTCCTTTTATACATAATATGCATTACATCCTAGAATAAGCTGGTTGCTTTGCAGTCCTGATTCATTCTCCTTAGACACCATTACAATATCACCTCTGTTGTTACTACCATTGTTTCCCTTTGTCTAATGTGGATATTCGGAGCTATAGGTCTACCAGGAAACCACAATTAGCACACTGACAAGTATTTTTGTATGTACTGTTTGTCCCATCTTATACAGCCAAAAGGGAGTGTTGTGTGGAGAAAAGCTTTCCGTGTCTTTTCAGCTCTCCTTTGGTGGGGCAGGAAAGCAGAGCCAGATGATCCAGTTCTGATTTATTGTTTTAAAAGTGCACTTGTCAGATTCCTCTGTCTTCGTTTTTTTATGTGTAACCCCTCCAGCAATAATTCCAGGTACAGCTCCATTATGGCTTTTATGGCTTGTTTGTATGGCTTACAACATTAGAGTTCTTCACTCTTCCATACCAAAGTGCAGTACATTACAATTCACCTTATATGTATTTATACTTGTTAACATCTTATCATTAGGATCAACATAGATTGTATTTTAAGGAAAGGAAACTACTTGGAATTTTAAAGGAGTGGCCTGACCATACATTTAAAGATCTCCTTATTTAACTAGGTTGGGCCAATAAGCTGCAGCTTTGGATAGACTGAACTGGCAGCTTTTATCAGCTTGCATATGGCAACTTTAAGAAGTAGGACTGGTTTTGTATTAATGCTACAAAGGCTGGGCCTAGGGCGGCAGAATTGTAGGGGGCGGGATTCTGCCCAACCAGATTCACATGGATTTGGAAGCATTGGGGATGCAAAGGAGATATAATAGTTTTTAAAATTTCTCATTTGCCAATCCTCAATGGTCCGGACCACATGATGAAAATTTGCACATGTGCGTGATTGAAGGGGAGGGTACAGGGTAACGAATGGCAACTGGTCTAGGGATGCCCATAATGTAATGTGTTAGGAATCATCTGACATTAAGCAAGTGCAATGCTAAACCTTCAAGGAGATCTAAACCTCTTTCTAATAAAAACACCCACCCCCTACCCTCCATAGTCCCCCCTCCCTGCTCCCCTGGCACAGGTGTTCATACAAGTAAATGCCCCTAAGATGGTAATTACCCCTCATTGCAGAGTCAGCGCAGCGGAGTTCATGGGCTTCATCTTGCGGTGATTCAGGAATCCTTGTCCCTTCGGCGATATCCGTGGCTTTCGGCGCATGCGCAGTTGTTCGGGACGGGAATATTGCAACAACTGCGCATGCGCCAATACGGCTCTTACTTTTTGAAGTTTTCCTAAGTGCTGAAGATGTCCCCTGTGAGCTCCGCTGCGCTGACTCTGCAATGAGAGGTAATTACCAGCTTAGGGGCATTTACTTCTGTGAACACCTGTGCGGGGGGCGGGGGGGGGGGCAGGGAGGGGGGACTATGGAGGGTACTTTATTAGAAAGGGGGTTTAGTTCTCCTTTAATAAACAATCCTTATCACCTCATCTCCCATCAGACTGGTGCGCCTGAACATAGCTGTCTGACTAGAATAAAAAGCACTTTAAATCTCTTGGAAAAAGACTTCATAGAAACACCTTTATTATGAACTGAAAAGATCTTCGGTAGTAGAAAAGATCTTTAGTATTAAGGAAAACATAATTAATGAAATATATGAAAACAAAGAAAAGAGTTTTGTAGAAGGCTTATAATTGCATAATGCGGTATTGGGTCCTATTTATAAAACACAAGACGTTATATTCATTATTTTGATGGTTTCTAGTGGAAGATGGAATTACTTGTTCATAAAGCTTCAACAATTTCCATTGAAGTCTGAGTAAAGTTAAATCATTTTCAGAGTAGTAGTGGAAATTTTGTCAGTAGTATTGAAAACTACTACTAGATTTTCCGTGATTCTGTCCGAATTTTGGATTTCCATGATTTTTTTTTTTGTTCAAAGAAAAAGTTCTACATCCTCCCTCAGTCCTTGCAAATGATGTGATCTAGGTAGATCCAGGGCTGTATTTACAGTTTTATCTGCCTTACTGAGGCAGTAATGGCGTTATTTATCAAAATCTGAAATTGTCTAACTGTTTTCTGAAAACCACTCCAAAATACAAATTGAACAGATTTTTGAATTTGTCGCCAAAAACGGCAACTTTTTGGATTTCACGCACCGAAAACTACAACATTTTCGGATTTGATGCCCAAAACCTGTGACTCTTGGATTATCGCCTGAAAACCAAAAAATCTTTGGATTATTGAACGAAACCCAGCGCAGATCAGGATATCTTTCAATTGTAAACAGGAATTCTGCTATTGAATTTTGCATGAACTTGGCAGGTGTAAAATGGATAACTTTTTTATTGGGCCTTTTTACACCTTCGGCTTTTAATAAATCATGGAAAATTTGAGTTTTATTTAAGAAAAAAAACTTGCCCAGAAAAAATGGACTTTAAATAACCCCCTAGATGTTACTTTTAAGTTTAATTTCATCTGTGTACAATTTTTGTTCAAGTTTCTCTAGATGCTTTGATTTCTTCCCACCATCCAAACAGTATAATTGCCTTCTAAAGCTGAACACTAGGTTATCAACCAATGTTGTCAGTCCAGCTCCAGCATGAGCTTGGGTGTCAGATATTCAATAACATTTAGATCCAATATATATTATAGGGGGGCTCTTTTTCTTAGAAGATGTATTAGAGCTCACTCTATTAAAATCACCAGCATTCCTGTCTCTCTTCAAGCAGGATTTTTGCAAAAGGCAGTTATTTTGTTAGATTTTGTTTGTACTGGAATCAGTTATTTGAGTGAGCTCTAATTCATCTGCTAGGAAAAGGAGCCCCTCTATAAGATATATTAGATCTGACACCCAACTGGTGCATTAGGACAGAATGAAGAGAAACAGATGCTGAGAGGGTTCGTAAATATAAACTTTATTATTTCAGAAACAGTGCATAATTTTTAATTGATTGTATTTAGAAAGTATTTAGAATGTTTCTTCAGTTCAGGAAGCTTATATTACATTTTCATTTTCACTATAGTTCCCCTTTAAGGATATCAGTCTAGTTTAACCTTCCCCACATTGCCCTAAGCTCTAAGCTAAAGTGACAACAATATCAGATATCTGTCTCTCCATGACCTTAACAGTGGTTTGGCGGTTTTCTGATTGACTTTGGGTGTGGCAGGTGAGTGCCCAAAGGGAGAAATTGGACCTCAAAAAACATTAAACTGACATGCTCTTTGGGAATCTCAGAAAATGATTTTCTCTCAGTTATTTAATGGTTTTTGTGTATGTATATATATATATATATATATATATATATATATATATATATATATATATATATATATATATAACCGTAAATAATAATAGTGTGCGTGAATGTTGTTTCATTGTTTCAGGCACTTTTAAGTGATCAATAAGGTAAGGAAAACATAATTAAATAATATTTGGGACAGCCTCAGCTGGAGAAATAATCTTTGAAAAGGTAAATAATATGTATTTTAACTGAAATATTCTGTACTGGGAATAAGGATTTCACACCAAACACAAGTAAGGGTGATGGTGGACAGGGACATCTAGCCATCTGCAATTTTCCAGACTAAAATTTTTCTTGCCATAAAAGCTACTGGCAAAGTAAAGGTTTTGCTTTCTGTTCTTCATATAACAAAATAGCCCCAGGCTGTAATAGGAGGCATTTTGTCCTAGGAAAATTAATGAAATTCACAATACCTGTCATCTTCCCAGAATTTTCAGGCGCTACCTGGTTTTGGACCTTTCCCCATTTAAATATTTATAAAATATTCTCTGCCTAGTTTAGATGTGCACACGCCCGCTGACCTAAGAAAGGCCTCTGTGCATGCACAATGAGCATCTGGTGATGAAGAAGGGCCATTTTTCAGCGGTGACGTGCACAGGTTTCCTGGTCAGTGCACATTAATTGTTAACTTTTTATATATTTGCTATGAATGTTTTTGTCAAGTCAGGAAAATAAACCACATTGTGACACAGTACAAAAAAAGCAGCAAAGTGGGTATATGTTTTTCTAATCTATGTCAGTGGCCAGTAAAAAGGCCCTCTGGGATCCAAAGTTACTGGCATTAGTAGTAAGGCTGGGATTTGAATGACAGGAAGGCAAAAAGATGATAATGAGATGGCACTACACAGAGATGTTGGGCAAAAGGCTAATAAATATGCCATTCTAATTTTACATTCAGCCTTTCTGTTAGCTGGCGCACTGTGTAAATCCAGATAGATTAAAGTGCTAAGATGTTCCTCTGTTGTATAGTAGTCAGTCAGTATATACAGTAATATGTCCAGGAAGTAGTATAGGGGTATAACAATGAAGGCAGCAGACCCAGCAGCTGTTGGAAGGGCAGAAGTAAAGAAAGCTAGTGGGAAATGATTGATCAATTTAATGTATGCATACAAATAATTTTCAGCTTTTTTGTTTGTGGGTTACAGCAATATATAATAATTGTAAAAAAAATATATCTAAATAGACAACCTTAGACCATAGACTCCATTTTATCCAAATAATCCACATTTTTAAAAATATTTCCTTTTTCTCTGTAACAATAAAACAGTAGCTTGTACTTGATCCTAACTAAGATAAATTATTGGAAGCAAAAACAACCCATTGGGTTGATTTTATAGTAGACGTAAGGTGTGAAGATCCATATTACAGGAAAGATACATTATCCAGAAAGCCCCAGGTCCCGAGCATTCTGGATAACAGGTCCTATATCGTACCTAATATGGGACTGCATACAGGGCATGGATAATTAGAAAGAAATACAAAATGTAAGGGATTGTAAGGAAAAGTTGTTGTTTTTAAATACCTTCATGTTCTAATGCATTTCCTGGATTTCAAGTTTGTTTTCCCAAATTTAACTTAATAATTGTGAACAATTTTCTTTAAAAACCCATGTTTATTCCCTCTAAATGTTAGTTTTCCTGCATTACAAATCTTTTTTTTAATAATTTACACATAGTTTTTACATACCTCAATTTTATGTTGTTATCCCTAGCCCCCTGGAGAACATAACATTGACAGCTTTCAGCTTGTTTGATGAAAGCCTGGAGCATATGGTGCATCTGTGAGCACCTTGCCCAAGTTGCTCATGACACTGACTAATATTCCAGTAATGCCTATATAGGTATGCTGGGAATTACAGTACATGCCTGCACCCATGCATATATTATTAGCAAGCTAGAATTTCAGCTGCAACTGCAGGCAGACAAAGGGTTAAAGCAGCGCTAGTGTTTGTGTTTCAGTTGAAATCACATTTGCAATCCCTGCCACCCTATTCCTTAACAAACTTTTCACCAGTCTCCTCCACACCTTCCCTGCTCCTCCAGGTTATTCTGGCCGGTGGCCAAAATCTTAGAAATAAAATACTTTTTTTTTTCTTAGAGAATTTCCCTCCCAACTGTATTTTATTCTAACAGAACAGGTTTTCTGGACTTTCCACATTTTCCCTCAAACAATTCCAAGGTCGTATCCGGGTGGATTTGTGTGTCTTAGGTTTTCATTTTCCCCCTTATCAAAGCGAAACTTAATATGGTCAGCAGTGTAAGTTCAATTGATTCATTGGTTATGCCATAGAGTTGATAGGAGAGATTAGGAAGCATCTGGAAGATGTTCAGTGTTCCCTTGTTAACTGGCACT
Source organism: Xenopus laevis (assembly GCF_017654675.1). Taxonomy (NCBI): domain Eukaryota; kingdom Metazoa; phylum Chordata; class Amphibia; order Anura; family Pipidae; genus Xenopus; species Xenopus laevis. Next base: position 74,991,494 of record NC_054388.1, read on the forward strand.
GCTGTGATCTAGAAATACCGAGGCACCATGCAGCTAGCGAGCAAGTTAACACAAAGACATCTACTTTAATGACGAGTTTGTAAGTTTATAAGGATTGTGCAGTGCACCCCGCATCTCTTCATAAGCATGTCACATTTTATTGCAGGACAGGATCCTGTGGCTTATTATGCATTTCATGTAATCTAATTGTGGGGATTGTTGAAGAGTCAATAATTTTCAAATATAGAAAAATTGTGAGTTGTTACTCTCACCTGGACTGTTTTCAATTCAGCATACTGTATTTACAATATGCCAGAGACTGACTTTCAGACAATGCAAAATCTGTTTATGAAAGAAAGAAGTGTAAGAATTAAAAAAGACTAAAAGCTCATAACTGCCTGAGTTTTAATAGTGTTTAGGTCATTATATTAGACCTTTCTTGAGACTGGATTTGGTGAGTATGGAGAATATAGCTATTTCATTTTGCGATTTTGGTCCAATAAACAGCAGGCTGTCCACAAAGCAGTTGCCATTACATCCTTAATGTCAGCAGATAGCTTATTAAATAATCTCACAAGGGATCACACTGATGATAATCACCCAAAAACACATAACTGCAAATTTTATAAAAAATATTTTGGGTCCTGGGAGATCTGTGGTGCTTTTCCTTGATGACAGTGTGAAGCCATCAGGTAGAGTTTTTATTTGGTAGCATTGCTCTTAAATAACAGTGGAATACATTGGTCTAGGGTCCATGTTTCTGTTGTGGTGATGGGGGTTTTAGCTGAATTTAGCATTGTGAGAATGTAAGAAACTTTATGAATTTTATGAACAAAAGAACTCCATAGACTTTGGTGTAAGAAGCACCAAATATTAAGGGAACTCCTACCTGACATCTTCATGCCCCGAAGCTAGTTGAATAATGTGTTATCTCTGAATTCAGTGCACTATTCCAAAATCTATTTTATCTTAACATTGTAACGTATGGTATCCCAAAACAAACCTCAAGCAGCAAAAAGATTAATGCTCTCTGAATGTATATTTTTACTTTTTATTGCTTAACTTTCTGTTCATGCTTTCCTATTCATATCTCAGCCTTTATTCAAACCAGCAACTTGTCACTAGGGTACACTGAACCCTAGCAACAATACAGCTGCTGAAATTTCAAATGACGAGCTGCTGAAAAAAAAGCAAAATCATTTTTAAAAAATACAACAAAAATAAAGACCAATTGAAATTGTCTCACAATATTGATGTCTACATCACACTAAGTTAATATAAACGTGAACCTCCCTCTTTGAACTTGAGTGTAAAAAGCAGCTTCAACTGTATTTTCAACTTTCTTACCTGCTTTAAAATATTTCTAGGTAACATTGGCCTATGGAATAGAGCAGACGTTTGACTTAAATTTTTGTCCATAGATGCTGCCTATTGTTCTCTTTATTTTTTGGCACCATTATTTACAGTTAGGTCCATAAATATTTGGACAGACTACTTTTTTTTCTAATTTTGGTTCTGTACATTACCACAATGAATTTTAAATGAAACAACTCAGATGCAATTGAACTGCAGACTTCATTTCAGGGGCTCAAAAGTAATTGGACCAGGGGTTCAAAAGTAATTGGACAATTGACTCAAATGCTATTTCATGGGCAAGTGTGAGCAATTCCGTGGTTATGTCTATCAATGAAGCAGATAAAGCTCTTCATGCAGGTGAAACAAGCCATCCTTAAGCTGCAAAAACAGAAAAAAAAACCATCCGAGAAATTGCTACAATATTAGGAGTGGCAAAATCTACATCCTGAGAAAGAAAGAAAGCACTGGTGAACTCAGCAATCTGGACATCCACGGAAGACAACAGTGGTGGATGATCGCAGAATCATTTCCATGGTGAAGAGAAACCCCTTCACAACAGCTGAACAAGTGAACAACACTCTCCAGGATGTAGGCGTATCGATATCCAAGTCTGACATTAAGAGAAGACTGCATGAAAGTAAATACAGAGGGTGCACTGCAAGGTGCAAGCCACTTATAAGCATCAAGAATAGAAAGGATAGATTGGACTTTGCTAAAAAAACATCTAAAAAAGCCAGCACAGTTCTGGAAAAACATTCTTTCAACCTCTACCAGAATGATGGCAAGAAAAAAGTATGGAGAAGGTGTGGAACAGCTCATGATCCAAAGCATACCACATCTCTATAAAACATGGCGGAGGCAGTGTGATGGCTTGGGCGTGCATGGCTGCAAGTGGAACTGCGACACTAGTGTTTATCCATGAAGTGACACAGGACAGAAGCAGCCAAATGAATTCTGAGGTGTTCAGAGACATACTGTCTGCTCAAATCCAGCCAAATGCAGTCAAATTGATTGGGAGGAGTTTCATAATACAGATGGACAATGACCCAAAACATACAGCCAGAGCAGCACAGGAGTTTATTAAAGCAAAGAAGTGGAATATTCTTGAATGGCCAATTCAGTCACCTGATCTGAACCCAATTGAGCTGCATTTCACTTGTTGAAGACTAAACTTCGGACAGAAAGGCCCACAAATAAACTGAAAGTCGCTGCAGTAAAGGCCTGGCAGAGCATTAAAAGCCTGGCAGAGCATTAAAAAGGAGGAAACACAGAATCTGGTGATGTCCATGAGTTCAAGACCTCAGACTGTCATTGCCAGCAAAGGGTTTTTAACCAAGTATTAGAAATGAACATTTTATTTTCAGTTTTTTAATTTGTCCAATTACTTTTGAGTCCCTGAAACAAAGTGATTGTTAAAAAAAGGCTTTAGTTTCTCACATTTTTATGCAATCTTTTTGTTCAAACCACTGAATTAAAGGGGACCTGTCACCCTAAGAAATAATTTCAAATTCTTTTCTATCATGTTAGTTGAGCAAAATAAACTGTACTTACACAGTATTTATTATTTAAATTTTGTTTCCTTCTGTCTTGGAATTATACAATCACAGCAAGCAGGCAGCAGCCATTTTGTGGACACGGTTATTAAGGGAAATTGTGTATCACCCCAAAATCTTGTGTATGCACCAGAATGGGGGACCTAATGTCCATGTGCAGTGCCCTACACAATTATAGAGCCTGAGGAGGGAAGGGGGAATATGAGGAGTGCAGTGACATGTAGGAAGTGCTGAATGGAAAGTGAAAGTAATTGATTGCCCCTCCTCTATGCCACGGGCATAGAGGCGGGGCAGGGGCAGGTCTAGCACCGCTAGACAGTCTTCATCTGAAGGGCCCACACTGGACAGCATTCACAGAAAGTGTTTGCCATCTTGTTCCCATAGGCATTTGTCCACACTGCCATATGTTCTACCTTCCCTGTCCTGATGTACATTTGTGTTGCTTCATTATTTTTATTGTTATTATTTTCAGCATACTACTGACTATTATCATAAAGGGTGTGTTAGTGACTTCACACATCAATTTAATTTGGTTATTATGGCAGTATTTCTTCAAGAGAGGTAAAGGTTCTATCCCATAAAGCATAACAATTGTCATCAGAGCAAAGTCTTTTTTAGAAATGTATAAAAACCACAGGGCAAATTAAGACATTCATTCTACTACAGTATTACATCTCAAAAAAAGTAATGAGAGGACATTATGGTGTGGTGTCAGTTGTGTACACCTTTTTGTATCTGATCAATGTGGCTGCTGCACATTTTTCTTTGTTGTACAGTTTTCAATGTGAAATACATGTGCATCTAAAGTTGCCTCTCACCCACATTTAGATCTTCCTTGGAACTGCTTGTTTCCCAAGGGCAAAAGAGCCCCGGGGACTGAGGCAGAAGGATAACATGTGTATAATATTGTTTACTGTGCTGCAGCTGAGCATTACCCAGCACACTCTCCAAAGCTAGACAATAGATTTATGTGACCCTTCAACTGTTGTTGTATTGCTGCATCCCACTGATAGACAAAGGCCAATTCTGATTTCACTATAAACCTGTTTTGTAATGTTGAGTGGTACAATGTGTATCATTATTAGGCAGTGCTGCACATTCTTTTTCATGTACTCGGATCATTATCTGATGTACAATATAATCATGCTGGTGATAATTGTAGGATGGTGATCTAACATTTTAGATGCCTTTGAAACCTCAGTACATTTTTAGGTTCAGGATAGAGGAGACTTAGGGGGTTATTTACTAAACTCCAATGCAAAAATCACGAAAATGGAGGATGGAAAAGTCTGGATCTGAAAACCCAGCATCTCAGACCTGTCGAGGTTGCATATAAGTCAGTGGGAGAAGTCCCAATGATTTTTTGTGTTTGTGTTTGCTGGGTTTCATGTAATACCCTCACGTTTTCAGAGTTTTCGGGTGAAAATTCCAGAAAAAACGTGAAATTCGTGAAAATCGGATGAAGAAATCCAAAAAAATCGTGAAAATTGTTCTTTTCCTGGAAAGCAAATTTTCTGGAAGATGTAATAATAAATAAGCGTAAAAAACCCAAGCGGATTTGATCAGAGTTTGTAGCAGAAAATATTGAGATACATTCGGACTTTGATAAATAACCCCCTTAGTCCTAGAGGATTTTTTAAAATAATAATGTGCCTGTATTCTTGTGTGCACCTCCGCTGTGGATGCAAAAATATGATCCAAGAAAGTAGAATTACAAGAATATGGCACTCCACCACAGATTAACTGCTCAAAAGTGTTTATGGCCACTTTCGAGCAGTGTATCTGTGGTGGAGTGCCATATTCTTGTAATTCTACTTTCTTACATTATTACCTTGTACTATGAGGTATGTCCTATCAAACTTTAATATTTATTGGATAAAAAAAGCATTCTTTATTTACTATGTTGTTAATGCTACTAATTGTGCTGGATCATTACAGATCAAGGTAGGAGGTGTTACAGTGAAATGTTTAGCTTCATGGTGTTTTGGTACCATACAGGATTAAAACACTTTTCATGCATATGTAGCTCACTAAATTAAAAAAAAACATTAAAAAATTTTTTTTGCCGGTAATATTGTACTTTTGCACATATTGTCACTTTTTAAAACCTTAACCTTAGCAGGAGGCAGGAGCAATTATATTGTGGGTTGAAAAATCAAAATTCATGCCTTTTCGTGAAACAATTGTCATCTTTGCTCCTATATTCTGCACCATTCAAATCCTGCAAAATTATAATGTTTCTGTAATAGAAGTTAGTTATGTATGAATAATTAACTCCAAAACACACATTTCAGACGAACCCTTTCTGCAATCTAACATATTTTTTTTTTGCTATTCTTTATAGATTGTATCAGTAGGTTTCACTTCTGTGGCGAAAATGGTTTCAGTTACTGTATGCGCAAGTACCTGGGATTAATTTATACAATTCTGCCACTTTCTATTTTGACACAGAACCTGTTCTATGGCTGTGAGCTATGCTTGATGCTGCCAGATAATGTATAGGTGTGTCTGCATGGGGTATCCTTCATTTCTTCTATATATATATATATATAATTATGTCCTAGTGTTGTAGACCGCAGCTTCATTAACGATTATAGGACAGGCCCAGACTTTTAATTTATTATAATAAAGCATATTTGCTACAGCTTCAGCCTGCAGCAGCTATTCAGCAAATATTCTTCATTGGTCCAATGCAGGTAGAGCAGCAGTTTTTACCGTCTGTCTTCAAGGCTGTGGTTATTTTGTGGATATCCCCACAGTAGTAAAGATATGAGTCAGTTTGTAATGCAGACGGATCTGTTACATTTACCCATCTACTGAATCCTTCACCTGTCCTACTGCGTGGTTAACTGTGAGATGTGCACCGGCAAGGTTTGAGGACCATTAAGTCAAAATAATGATGGGATGTCTGGTTGCAATAAGGGCTGTAAGTTAGATTTAACCATTTTCTATGTTAAGCCCCTAGTCACTCCCAAGTGTGAGGACAGAACAGTGAGATTCAACTGTCACTAGGGATGTCGCGGACTGTTCGCCTGCGAACTAATTCGCGCGAACATCGACTGTTCGCGTCCGCCGAATGTTCGCGAACGTCGCGCGACGTTCGCCAATTTGGGTTCGCCTTAGCTGGCGCTTATTTTTGACCTCTCACCCCAGACCAGCAGATACATGGCAGCCAATCAGGAAGCTCTCCCTCCTGGACCACCCCTACACCCCCTGGACCACTCTCCTTCCATATATAAACTGAAGCCCTGCAGCGTTTTTTCATTCTGCCTGTGTGTGCTTGGAAGAGTTAGTGTAGGGAGAGAGCTGGTTAGTGATTTGAGGAACAGTTGATAGTAACTTTGCTGGCTAGTAATCTACTTGATACTGCTCTGTATTGTAGGGACAGAACTCTGCAGGGATTTTGAGGGACATTTTAGGTTAGGTAGCTTTGCTGGCTAGTAATCTACCTTCTACTGCAGTGCTCTGTATGTAGCTGCTGTGGGCAGCTGTCCTGCTGCTGATCTCTCATCTGCTGACTGCTGCCTGTAACCCAATAGTCCTTGTAAGGACTGCTTTTATTTTCTTTTTTGTTTTTTTACTTTGCTACTATAAGAGCCCAGTGCTATTAGTCTAGCTGTGTTGGGGAGTGGGACTGGTGTGCTGCTCCTCCTAGTAGTTCACCACTACCAGCACCAACCAGAGTCAAAATTGTTACAAAGTATCTTATTTGCACCTGTTAGCTGTTCTGAGCTCTTTGCCAAAAGCTAATTAAGTTAGCTGTTCAGTTCAGAGAAAAGAGGGACTTTCCAGTACAAAAGAGGGACAGGGGGTTGAGTGGTCAAAAGAGGGACAGTTGGGAGGTATGCAAGTGCCACCTAGCTGTGTGAGCTTTTTCACATTCTGTCTAAATAACAATAATAATTCTGTGTCCGTAAACATCACCTGAGTGATACAGCAGCAATAATATATTCCGTATCCACTACTGTATACGTTGCCCTTGCAGGCATTGTTTGCCCAGTCTTTAACCAAGTGCCACCTCGCTGTGTGAGCTTTTTCACATTCCGTGTCCAGAAACATCACCTGAGTGACGTAGTGTGATTTCTGCCCTTTACAGCACAAAACGCAGCGCTGTGTCAACAATGTATTTTTCAGATACATTTTTGCCCTTGATCCCCCTCTGGCATGCCACTGTCCAGGTCGTTGCACCCTTTAAACAACTTTAAAATCATTTTTCTGGCCAGAAATGTCTTTTCTAGCTTTTAAAATTCGCCTTCCAATTGAAGTCTATGGGGTTCGCGACGTTCGCATTTTTGACGCAAGTTCGCGAATATGTTCGCGAACATTTTTTCCGCCGTTCGCTACATCCCTAACTGTCACACAAATTAATAAAATGCATGCTTTTTGTGTATGCCTTTTTCTAAGTACAGTATTAGAAATTGTACATGTAACAGGGAGCTGCCATATTGCTTTCCTTAACAAGTGAAAATTTAAACACATGTAATTAATTGGGGCCTGTGCAGACACATTTGTATCGGATTAGTCAACGGCTTAATGTGGTCATCCCCCAACATAATTTTCAAACTTGCCATATAGATATGTGGCTGATCCCCTGCCATATTTTGGTTATGTAGACTTTTTCATGCACAGGCCTATAGTGGTGTGAAGTGGTGCGTCAGCAACTAATGTCATTCTATTTATAGCCAGTTTAACTTGCACTGGTAAAATGTTCTCCTGAACATAAGGGATCTGTTATCCGGAAACCAATTATCCAGAAAGCGCCAAATTACAGAAAGACCGTCTCCCATTTTATCCAAATAATCCTATTTTTTTTTAATGATGTACTTGATCCAAACTAAGATATAATGAATATTGGAAGCAAAACCAGCCTATTGGGATTAATTCATGTTAACATGCTATTCTAGTATATTTAAGGTAAGAAGATCCAAATTAAGGAAACCGTAGGTCCCAAGCATTCTGGATAATTTTAAATTTGGCTGTAGGGCATATTTACATAGAAGATAACAAAATATATGCACATTTATAATATATATACATGTAAGATTCCTTTCTTGTGCTGACAGTAGTGCATTCCCTCTGTTCGACCATCGAATAGGCTATATTCGACCATTCGACTTCGATTTGAACGATTCGTAGTAAAAATCGTTCGAATATTTGACCATTCGATAATCGAAGTGCTGTCTCTTTAAAAAAAACTTCGACTTCATACTTCGCCAAATTAAAGCTACCGAAGTGCAATGTTAACCTATGGGGACCTTCCACAGCACTTTTTTAAGTCTTTACACATTAAATAGAAATCCTAAAAATGTTCAAATTGTTTGACTCGAACTATTTAATCGTTCGGTTTCTATTCGATCGAATACGCTAAAAACCGATTTTAATTCGAGGGTCAAATTTCAAAGTTTTTTTTAAATCTTCCCCTAAGTTAATCTTTGAATTTAGCAGCCACTACCAATTGAACCTTTTCAATGTGTCACCAAAGCAAATTCTGCATGATTATTAAGTGACTATATTTGTACACTGTAGTCTCTCTGGTGGTTAATGTCCCAGTGTATCTTATAGTCCTCTGAATAGAGAAGCTTCTTGTTGCTGGCCATGAAACTCTTAATTTTCTATGTAACTCCAGACAGTTGGGATACTTCAGGAGATTGTTATCATTCTTCATAAATTCATCATGCATCCTGTGTAGATAATAGCATTTATTACGTGTAAGGGAGGGATCTTTCTATTTGAGTGGTGAAAATATAGCTTCTTTAGTGGTTATCGTCCTTTTCCATCTAACATAAATATGTTGTAATCGCACGCAAAAAGAACTTTAAAATATTCCTTTCTCAGAGAAATAGCACTGTTCACCACTGTTCTTTATAGCAGGCCCCTAAAGCAGACTCTCTGTAGTAAAATCTATACTTTATGACCCACCAAAGTACAGTGCATGGGCAGCTGTTGTTTGCCTTTCTAAATAAACCTCAAGGGTTCTTATAGGTCACCAGTCTCCCCATCACTGCAGGGGACCATTAAACCATCTATTACAAATTGAAACCAAACTAACTTTAAAGATCATTCTCTGATTTTCCAGCAAAATGCTAATTCTCATGTACTCTGACATCTCAACTAGTAATTCTGTGTTTTAATGCCCTCTGAGTTACAAATTGCTAATTAGGCATTGGGGACATAACTGGCTATGCTGAAGTGATGAGTCTGGATATCCATCTGTAGTAGGTACTACTTTGAAAATGATCCTACAGTACATTCTATGCACAGTTTCATGCATACATACGAGGAGTAGATTTGGAACTATAATGGGTATAGGTATAGGTTCTATTATCTGGAATGCTTGAGATCTAGGGTTTTCTGGATACAGAATCTTTCTGTCATTTGGATCACCATACCTTAATTCTACCAACAATCATTTAAACATCAAGTAAACCGAATGGGATTGTTTTGCCATCAATGTGGAGTTGTGCAACTTATTTATATCAGGTACAAGTTTTAAAAAGCAAAATATTCATAAATATTAGAATTATTTCCTTAAAATGGACTATCTGGGAGATGGTCTTTCTGTAATTCAGAGCTTTCTGGATATGGGATCCCATAACTGTATTGTGAAAAAAAACTCTGTTTAGATACTGTCTAAACTATTTTTTTACCCATGAGCCACATTCAAATGTAAAAAGAGTTGGGGAGCAAAATAAACATGAAGATGTGTCTAAGGGGATGCCAAAAAAGGGCCGTGATTGGCTATTTGGTAGCCCCTATGTGGACTGGCAGCCTACAGGAGGCTCTGCTTAGTAATAAACATAGTTTTTATGCAACTTAAACTTGCCTTCAAGCCAGGATTTCTAAAATAAGCACCAGCTTTACGGCCACAGGGAGCAACATCCAAGAGTTTGGTAAGCAACATGTTGTTTGCAAGCTACTGTTGGGATCACTGGTCTAGATACTTATTCTTTAACAATCTCTGTTTGAAAGTTAGTTAATATCCGATTTATATTTCACTTAGCGTTCTCTATGATCTCATAGGTTTCATGACTTGCTTATAAAGCTCTAGCTCCCAATCCTATAAATAACCATGTGTCTGGAGTGCAAGAGGAACCACTGTCTAATTTACAGTATATGATACAGAGAAGGTAGACTCCTGTTGCAGGGCCGAATTTTAAAAAAAATGTAAGCAAGGTTGTGTCTTATTTTTTGTAAAGGTCTGTCACAAATCAGAATAACTGTACCAGTTTATATTGAAATCAGTTTGATGAAAGGTGCTATCCCAAGAGTATTTGCTCATGACAACCAAATGGGGTTAGATTCCAGCTAGTGAGCAGCCCTATGTGTTCATTTCAGTCTTGCCAAGCTTGTGGTTATCTATATTTCTTTTTTTATGCCACCAGAGAAGAAGATATCTGTTTTGTGCAAATATGTGTGTAGTTCTATGGTTCTAACTAAGATCAGGATTATTAAGCCTCTTATAACTAAAATGGAACTACAGTTGTTTTCCATTCTCTACCAGTAAAATAGCTTGATGAACATAAAATGACTTGTACCCGGGTTACCACCAGTTTTAACATCTTAGACCAAGTCTATACTTTCTTGCCTTACCTCCCTAATAAACAAGATGAGAGAACTTATGGAGTTTGCATAGAGATGAGCAGGAATGATGTGTAAGGAATACACCCACCATTCTGTCAAGTAGTACATTGCTTTTGGCTTTAGATTTCCAAGCTAGAAATTGGCAGTAAGTAGCTGAGCTGCCAAGTATTTATTTGTTTAAACCCTTGGAGCTGAAGCACTTTATTCTTGTACAGGCTCGGCAACATTCCCACAAGAATTGACCTCAGTATTCCGTGGAAGCCTCCAGGTTTCAGTTCGCACGACAGGCTCTGTCTAAACAGCTCTGCACTGCTCCTGAATCTTGTGGCTTTCACACTGTTAGCTTTTGAACTCTGTTTTGCACACACACAATTTATTATGCATTTTTTGCTGGGGGTCTGTGAATTGATTGTGGATCTCCAGTTACAACATGGAACAGTATGTAGATGCTGCTTTCCTACTCATAACATTGTAGGTAGAGCTTTCTTTGCCAAGTTGATCTGCAGTTATAGACTATGTTATTGTATTTCTGTAGCTCAGCTTACTGTTAAGTAATAAGACCAGGGAGTGTGGGTGCTTTTTGTGTTTTTCATGGCCAAGGAGCTTTTTAATGGCTCCATACTCTAATTTGAAGAAAAGGTCTAAATGCTGTACACTATAGACTTTAGGCACCATATACACTATGTCCTATCACTTTTGGCTGATAATCTACAGTTAGACAAGGGCTTCTTTCTTCACCTAAACTTGTTTTATTTATGAAAAGTATAGAGCATGTTGTTTCCAGTGGCCCAGTACACACTTAGCTGTAGTAAAGTATGCAAGTTAAGAACAAACACATGATTCATCGCTGTTAATACATTTACCTTTCATCCTAGTAGTACAGATTTAAAAAAAAAAACAGTGGGAAAAAAAAGATATCTTTTGATAAGAACAAAACATGTATTTTAGGTTTACCAGAATTAAATCCCAAAAATACAGTGAATGAAGACTTTTCCTTCTAAGTGCATTATGATTTTCTGTCTAATACTGAGCCCAGTGGAATATGGCTGTATTCCAGCCTCATTTTTAACTATGTACGGTATATCTAGCAAGTCTATGCTTAACCAGCATTCTAATCACCTTTAAGGGTTGTCTTACCAAATAAACCATGTGAATTCAGGAAGAGACAGTTACTTAGAGAATTGCTCAAATAGGGTAAGGACAGACTGATAGTGAGCACTTTCATAATGATGAGATGGTTGTCACATTCCCTTATCAAATGTAAGAGGTTGTGAAATTATAAATGTGCGGCAAGGCCTGCATGCTGATAATACTAAGTCCATAAAGTAATTTGGAGGGGAACAAATAGGGAGGTGAATGTATTTAACTATTTGGGGCAGGGACTCATGTGAATGTTGAACAATCTATTTAAAGCCCCATGGATACCTGTCACTACACCATGGGTGTCCAAAAGGTAGATCGGGATCTACCAGTAGACCTTTAGCTGATGATCAGTAGATCCCAAGACACTGTCAACAAAAAGCTTGTCTAAATCACCCTCCTGTTTCATGTTTTTCATTCAAATATTTATTATGTTTGGAAAGCATAATGAATAGCAATATACATTTTCTGATAAATCAATATTTAAGTAATATTTTCAAAAATACTAACAATGCTTTTATGGATAAAGATCATAATAGGACAACCTCACTGAAAGTAGACCTCAAATTAGTAAAGTATGGGCACTCCTGCACTACACTATAAATAAAGGATAATAATATTAATACTTTGTAAGAGGTAGTTTGAATTTGGAGAACCAATTACCAATCCCTGTAAATATATAATATGGTTAATTCCTGAACTGTCCAGCTGTAGAAGTGGTAGGGGTAAATGTAGAAGGGAGATAACTGAAAAGGTTCACATTAATTCTGTTGCCATAACAAAAACAGGCATTAGTGAGTTCTAAGCAGACAATCAGGCTAGAAAGTACAGTTGCTATTTAGCCGTGCCTAACTTGTATATTTCTTTGGGAACAGATTTTACAGTCTGCTAATCACTTGTTGCTATATACTTTATTTTAGTGTACATGTTTCTGAATATAAAGTAACGTCTTCCCTTAACGTTTTTTTGAGTATGAATTTTTTTGGGTATGGATACCCCATAATGCACAGTACATCCAAGACCACTTGTACAAACCTGCTGTGGTTATTACATGCTCAGGAGTTCATTGTTGGTTTTGCTGTGTAACTTAGGTGTTTTCTGCACAGCAAAGAGGAGATCCCTCTTGTAGCATTTATCCTCTATGGAGATTTGCTGTTCGCCGTTCCATCCCTGTGGGAGAGGATACAGGCACATAACAAGCACTGACGGCAGGATCTATAAGTGGAAGGATGAAGAAAAGCTCATCTGAAAGATGGGGCTGCGTGAGGTCAGACTTCCCTAGTATGTGGACTTTCATGGATTCTGCAACATTATTTGTGGGCACACATGTACAGACCACAAGGAGCCAGGTAAAAAGGCTGTAGCCTACATTTGCCAGCTGTTTTGGCCAAGTGGAAAATGCCAGGGGCAGCAAGAAGCAGTTTTGGGTTAAGAAGTCTGTAGAAGGTAAAAACTTGCACAGCTCACCAAGATGGAAACCCAGTTGCTTTATCTTCAATTTAATCTTAGATTCTTATGTCTTCTGTAGCAAATGTATAGTATTTGTTTAAGCACATATTTAAGCTATCTAATGCCAGTTCATTTACTTGTTTTACATAAATGCAGTATTTATTTATTCAACATTACCCTGTGTGAGTGTGCTTTGTAACTGCTATTTTAGCAACATTTTTGAACCTTTGCGTCAACAGTTGACTGATTTTGGGAGTGTTTTGACACCCCCTTTGTTTAAATCAAGTTATTATTGAACTAATATATGGTAACATGGGCAAAGGTTACCCCTTTCCAATAAATTATAGCAGCTAATAAGCGTTTTATTTGGCAAGTGCAATCAGAATGAAGCAAGCATCTGCTGGTTCCCAGCAAGTCTTTGGCAGAGCTTGTCTATGTTAATAGATAGATATCTATCTAGATGTTAGATAGGTTAGATAGATGTTAATAGATAATACAGGACCATTATGATAAAGGCAAAATCTACCCCAGGTCTCTCTAAAAGGAACCCATTTAAAAAATATTTTTTCATATACAGTAAATAAAGCCATTTACTGTATATACAAAATATGTTTTTTTTGTTGACAACCAGGAAGGTCTTCAGAATATTGCTGCTATCTCTGTTAGCAGCCAAACAATTTTAACAACCACTTTGGCCCCGAATAGTGAACTTAGCCTTGTGGATTTATATTGAACTATTTTATGAACTATGGAGGCACAAAAAGCTATTTCTCAATCCTGCTACATCAACTGAACTGTTTCTTTCTTCCATACGTGACAATTATGAGTCTTTCAAAGTTTCATAAGGTTGGAGAGCAGAATAGAGGAGGAATCGTTCTACTGATCCACTGACAATAATATTACATAATTCCCTGATCTTTATTGGTTTCCTTCTAGCATGGCCTAAATTCATTCAGCCACACAATTTTACAAAAATTATACTGGTTTTTGAGCCTGGTTCCAGAGACCCATTACATGTTTTGCATTCAGTTTGGAAAATGCATTCTGTCTATTTACAGATATATGGGTCTGATTGAAAGTCTAAAGTGCTTGCACCAAGAGTGGAATATATAAGCAAGGGGTTTATTGATAAGTTTGACATTTAACATTTATCTGCCAACACTTCTTGCTTAGTTTTACTGTCTGGTATCCCAGTGATTAAACCATCACTACCTCCAGAAAATGAAAATGCTGTGTATGCAGTTATATATTTTTACTTAATCTGCACTTTCCAAAAATCTATATCTTTGCTGTTCTTTTTTCTTTGGTCTATCGTACAATATATTTCACATTTTAGGGCTTTCTGTACCACACCATGAGGGATTGTATAGGCAACAGATAAAGGTTGCCTGTAGATAACACAGCAGAAGTTACAATTTATGACATGTAAACAGGGCCTTCTATTTTTTTGTAACTTTTATCTCAATTCAGATGTGTAACTTATAAATTTGGTGCTACAACTCTTTTAATACCGGTAATGATAGCATAAATATAGTTCTGTGGGAGTTTTCCACAAAGCACACACCTTTTTACCCTAAGCTATTTAACTTTTTTCCCTGTATAGTCTTAGAATTTGGTAAGTGAACTAACTTGTTTTTTTTAACCCTTTCTAAACAGTACTTTAAATTATTTTCTTTTTCAACTTGATCATTTTATGCATCATTCCTCTATCATCTAGCATTTGCATCCAACTAATTGATACAATACAAATTGTTGTCCGGACAATCTTGTGTTTCTTTAATTCATCATTGGACTACTGCATTACACAGGATATAGCTTGCATTGTAATTGTTTTATTAGTAACGTCCTATATATAATCATTGTTAATTAGTTATCAGATACTGTGTTGTAAATGATGATAATATTGACTCTTTCAGCAAACTCAGTGAAGATGGAGATGCAAAGCGATGATGAAGGCGAGAGGAAGCCTCTTCGTCGAGACACACCGCTGCAGTTACAAGATGATGAGAGTGGTCTAGAAGAGCCTCTGATTGATGCTAATGGGATCTCAGACAGCCGCAGCAGTCAGGAAATGCCCCTTGATGGTGGCATCCGGCTGCCGAATGGTAAACTGAAATGTGACGTCTGTGGCATGGTTTGCATTGGCCCCAATGTGCTAATGGTCCATAAAAGGAGTCATACGGGTAAGCAGCCTGAAGCCTAACTGCCTGTAGCATCTGACGTTAATATTACCTGATACTATTGCCTGTTATTGCTTCTTATAATTGTCTTTTAAAAGCAGGTTGCACCCTTTGTTAAACTAAGCCAAAGAATGTTAAACACTGCAGATGTTTGAAGACAGAAAGTTGAGATGTCATTTGAGGAAGGTTAACAATCCCTGAGTTTATCGTGCTCTGAAGCCACAAAAACCAAAGGTTTGAGAAACAGTTTGGTCTTATCCAAGGGAAGAGTCCTACGATTCAGTCCATAAAAGCCCACCTCCTGATATCAAGCACACCAATCATTTTAAACATAATTTGATTTAAACTTCACTTGTTCATTTTGCAACATTTCATGGTGATATTTTACAAGGGTGTGCACTGCATTTGAAGTACCTATGAGCATTGTACACCTTTTGGAAATAAACATGCTACACTGTATAGCAATGTATTACTTATGACTAATACTCAATGAAAGCCATCTCTAAAGAAAGCTGTGTAGTAAATACTGAAGTTCTGAAGGGCAAGCAATAGAGAACAAACTAGATGCCATAGTGCGGCATACAGAGTGGCATGTTTACCTTCTAAATTGAGTGTACTTTTGGCATGCATGCAATACTAATGCTTTTGAGCTTGGAAACTAAGGGGGCTGCATGTGTCCCTTATATTACAGTAGCACTATGTCTGTATATTCTGTGATAAGATCATGGTCTGCTGCAGAATTGGTTTACCTTTATATGAGTGTGCCATGGGTACATTGTATTATAGCAAAAAAATACAAACTTTAATTACAAACGAAAGGAAAAGGGGTTTAAAACAAAATCTTGCATAGATTTTTGTAAATACAAGACCCACCTTTAAGGAACAGATCACTTTGTTAAATTTACTAAAGTTTAAGTATTACTTTAAATACAGGGCCAGAAATATGTAACTGTAAATACCTTATTTTGAAGGGTAGAGACATATATTGAAAGGTGTGCCTAAGATGTAGGCTTCTTAAAATATGCCATTCTGCCATCAACCCTCTTTCTTTTTCTTTGACCATCTTTCAACTGAAAAACAATCAATAAATAAATCAATACACAGAAATACAATGTGGCAGATGTTTAAGAGGAAGTTGGCTTCTGTTTTTAGGAAAAAATGGCCTCTTAGCAGCATTTATTGTTGTTGCTGAATTAAAATTCCCAGCATTGGATAACTAAAGGTGTAGCATGAGAACAAAGAAGTATCTCCACCCTTCAGTTTCCACTTGATTTGTCTGCAATTGTCATTTGTAGGTTAGCATGTGTCATGGAGTATCCCTAGTATTTTACCCTAGTTTTGTTCAAGCATCTGTGCTTGTGGCAGCCATCCTAAGGTTTTATTATGGTCTAACATTTCACAGAGGATCCAGTAATGGTCAAATTCACAAATCGTCCAGTGATTGTTGAACTACTGCCACAGTGCCGTAATAACTAAATAAGAAATAATAGGTTTAAGGCATTGCGGGAGCTGCAGAACAATAAAAAAAATCAGATCCATAGTCTGGCCATTTCTGTATAGAAGAAAAGGGATGATTATTATCGAAAAGCATTGGGAGAATGTTAAGGAAAATATTGATGACAGTAATTTATTTGTATTACCCTATTGACCCCTTGCAATATGACAGCATGTCTCTGTGTGTGTGTGTGTGCTTGCAATACTTCAGGTAATATGACAATCGGATTCTTCAGGCATTTAGTCAAAGCCACAAATCAACACCTTTCATATTGGAACGGAGGAATGACTAGACATATGCAATGTATCCTCTCTTCAATAAGGCAGGTGGATTTGAGTGTGTTGCTGTTGGAAAGAAGGCTGCTAAACCTCAGTTTCCCTTTCTTAAAGCAGAAACAAAACTTGTATCGTTTGTTACCTTTTATCGGACCAACTTTTAAATTGGCTTCAGAAATTACATTTACAAGTATGTGATGTAAATATTGTATCAAATGCAATACATTTTGCAAAGTTTAATCCAATAAGAGGCATATACGTTTATACTTTTATGCTGCTTCACTTAAATATACTTCTTTGCAGCCACTGAGCAGGCCCACCAAGAGGTTTAAGAAATTAAGTTTTATGTCCAAACTACTGAGTTATTGGTGGTCTGTGTCTATATCATTTGTGATTTCTGAGAATTACCAGTTTACACAATTGTGGCTACTGTATCGTTTACTTCTTACTGGACAATATGTCTTGAAATGTATATAAAACACTTATATACATTATAGAAATCATTATACTTGCTTTGTATTCTGCTCCAGCTCTCCCACCAAAATGATTTGTGTTCCAAGGGATCATCCCTTTGTTGGCTTCGTCTTTATCTGTAGGTAGTATTGCACCTTCACCTATTAAACTGTGGTTTTGGGTTTATTGTCCCACTTGTCATTTTTAAGGGCCCTGGTTTTGTTTCTACCTAGGTGAGCGGCCATTCCACTGTAACCAGTGTGGAGCATCATTCACTCAAAAGGGCAACCTTCTTCGCCACATTAAGTTACACTCTGGGGAAAAACCTTTTAAATGCCCATTCTGCAGCTATGCATGTCGGAGGAGAGACGCACTTTCCGGCCACCTCAGAACACACTCCGGTATGTTGTTCATATCTTCATCTTTTTGCATATATTTAGGACATAAAACTCAGGACTGATTAGAATATAGTTCTTTATACTCTCGTAAAACTTGTGTCACACTGGTGAATGCATCTGGAAGTCAGTTAAAATATTTTGAATTCTATCTTAGTGAGACATAAAATCTATTCAAAGGGTGTTGCCTAGGACATAGGCTTTCAAGATACTTAGCTGGAAAGTACATAGGCATTTTGATTGGAGTTTTCTATGTAATGTGGCTACTCTGTTAATTATTGAGGAAGTTCACAAACACAACTGTTGTCTTCTCAGTCAACCTAGCTTTTCAGGGCTTCTTTAATCACATGCGCAAGGTAGTCTGTTGGTCACTCAAGGGTTCCTGAAACATAATGGCTTGCCCTGTTTTTAGCAAACAAAGAGCAATGAAATGCTCTTTGGTTGTCTGGTCTACTGACACTGGAAACTAGATGACAGATATACTTTGAGGATTTAGTTTTAATTTTATTTTTAATTGCTTATCTTTCGTTATCTTACAATACTAATCACTTAACCACACCACACCAAAAGTTAATTTTAGGGAGAAGTACCCTCTTTAAAATGCAACTTAGTGACCCAATAAAAGTAAACTCTAATACTTCTTTTAAGTGAGCAGTTTGGATGAGCCCTTGTTATAAAATTATTAATAAATCCATTGTAATTGATCTTATGACTTTGCTTCTTCAGTTTTAGTGGTCTGATAATAGACTCCCTAGGTGTGTAGCATTGTTGTACCAGATAGGAGAACTCCCACTCTAGATACACACCACTGTAGGGCACTTCTTCGTTGGGATCAATGACTTTTAGGTAAACCTATGTCTTTTTCACTAATGGGCTAGATTTTTGGGGGGGGGGTGAACACAGGGTCTACTGCTCTTATTTAAATTAAACCTTCATCAGTGAAGTCCTAGAATACTAGGACAAATATAACATTTGCTAGATTATGTATTTTTCATGGCACATTTCATTGTTCACAATTTGATACAAATGCAAACCAGAGTAGAATAAGTAATTAATTGCATATTAATACAAACTAATGTATATGGACAGATGCTGATGGCAGTTGCACATTGTTGACCACAAGACACCTTGTGTGTTCCTGGGTCCTGTTATCAATAATAACAGACCTGTATAAACCATATATAATGTACCTTTCCAGTTGCTGTGAGCTATAGACCCTACCAACAAGAGTTGTGATTCAATGTGTATTGGTGTATGGGTGCTCTTGGATTTTATATATCACACATCAAAGAAAAAAATTGAGTAATATTCTTATTATCAGCTCAATTTTGCCAAAGGCAATGACCTGGCTATCATAATCCCTCATTCCAACCTTGTGATTATATATTCTTTAAAAAAAATTCTGCCACTTACCAGTCATTCTGTGAGGATGAGCCACGTGATATAACTAAATCAGTGAAGGCCTACATACACCTGTATATGGTGAATCTAACAATTGTGTTGGAACATTCCTTTGCACTGATACTAAAGATTGGAATGTCATCCACCTGAGAATCCAGTCCATTAAGGTTTGGATACAGAACACATTAGTGTCACCTGAGAGTGCAGTGCAGTCAAAATACCTGATCATATTTTCTCTTGCACAGAGTTTTGATATTGTTCATTTGCCATGACCCCACTAGCCCCTGTATAGTCATGAGCGCAACAGAAGCTTACTTCAACATCACTCCTAGTCTGTTACTGAACTACAATTTCCAGCATGGCTTCATTGAAGTGCTGCAATTATAGTTCGGCAGTAGCTGGAGATCTCCAGAGTGAAGATTACCATATATCCCTAAACAAATGCAGACCTAACAAAAACGTTTGTTTTAATTTAAAGCAGGGTTAGTGGAAATATAGAAAATAGTCACCCTTTTGGTCCCCGCTATGGTTATTGAAGTGTGTGTTTAATATAGCATTATTGTATCTTTTCTCGCCAAGGGCCTTGTCATAAAAGCAGTGCTTTGACATAGCACCACTTAGCAGCTGCAGCCCAGAACACCCAAGGGGACACTTAAGCTCAGAAAAATAAAAATTGTATAATAAAATGTCTGTGTCATCTCTCTCAGATTTGCTTAAGCAATATCCCTGAGGGATTAAAACCCAGCCGAAAGGAAAACAAAAATCCTGCCGGTGAGGGAGTGTTTGTCCAGCAGCATTCCTAGTGTGAGCTGGTTTCACACCCTGCAATCTGACTGCTGTTTCTTGAGCAAAAAAATTTATGTGATTTGCCACTGTAAATGGGGCCTATTAGCCTAATTGTCTGGCGAGTGTAAATCATTGCATTTCTTCCTCATCTAGTTTAGAAGCTCCCAGGCTTGTTTAATAACACTTGCCTGACTATCAGGATTGAGCTCACGAACTAACATATTTATCAAAGAAGATTTTACATTCTCTATGGGTGCCAGAGCAGCGCTGCATACTAATACTCATTCAATTGTTATCTTTTTATGAGCAATACTAAAATTATAAACCAACTTAATATCCAAAAGTTATGTTGTTCTTCAAATAGGATCCCATAGTGAATTTCTGAGAAAGAGTTTGAGAAGTAGAGTCATAGAAAATGTTATTCTTTTCACTTTCTGCAGTCGGCAAACCTCACAAGTGCAACTACTGTGGCCGAAGCTACAAGCAGAGGAGCTCTTTGGAGGAGCACAAGGACCGGTGTCACAACTACTTGCAAAATGTAGGGATGGAGGCTGGCCAAGGTATTGTGCACCATGGTGAGTACAGTTGCCATATGTCTGGGTAAACAGTCAAATGTACACAAGGAATCCCAAGTTATAAACGTCCATCTGTCCTGTAGTATAACTACAGAAACATCCTTAGTCACCCCCTGAATTATAGTGCAGCTAGGGATGCCACACTACATCAGCAGCAAAGAAATTTAGGGAATTAATAGGAATCCATGCCCCCTCCCCATTACAGGCACATTACATTCTTTAGGTGTTGAGGATTTATCTACATTGACAGCTTTTCAAAGTTAATGGAGGACGGAGAATACTGGGAGTTGTGCTACCCAGTACTTGGGTAAAAAATCTTGCTTTTCTTCGCTGTTCTATATGTGCTTGTAAGTGTATAAAAACAATTATTAGTAATGGTGCAGGATTGCATGATACAGTGCATTTCTGCTTGGGCAAATACACCACTTCTGATTCCTAAAGGAAAAATGGCCACTGGTGATTAAGTTAGGGTAGGACTACATGGACGATTTCCGCGCGTTTCGACTCGCTGTGCAAAAACGCAGCGTCTGCATCCGACAGTAGTGTCGCTTCGCATCAACGCTGCAACTTCATCCGTCATTTCCATTACTTTCCTTAGTTCTGTCGCATCCAACGTGACTCCTGCATTTTTTTTGCAGCGCGTCGGATCGTGCGGAAATCGGCCATGTAGTCCTACCCTTAAGGCCAGAAAATAGGGGATGTGCTAATATGTGCCTGTTTAATTTGTTCACAAACAGCGCTTGTGGAACATTAACTTTTTCACTGACTCCACCATTGTCCTAGACTCTTAAAGAGATACTGAAAACAGCAATTATACATTTTTAATATCTATCATACTATTGGCTTTGCATGCTACTTATAATTTTGCCATAAAGTATTTTCCGGATGTTTTTACATTACCCATCTGACTCCCCGTGGTTGTCTATAAGAGTCCATTACCATTAGAAACTTAAACTGACAGGCTGAGATGGAACAGTCAGTTTGGCAAAACAGTCAGGTTTAGGAACTTAAACTATAGATTACTTACAAAAACAACATAAGTACCTTTTAATGTTCAATGCATATTTTAAAAAGTAGTGTCACTATCACTTTTAAGTGCAAATGCAAGGATTGTGTTGCTCTCAATAGGGGTAAGAGTTTGTTATACTGAGAGTGCGTTTCAAAAGAGTTTGTGATCCATATTAGGGATGCACCGAATCCAGGATTCGGTTCGGGATTCGTCCAGGATTCGTCCTTTTTCAGCAGGATTCGGATTCAGGCGAATCCTTCTGCCCAGCCGAACCAAATCTGTGAAAATGTTTTCCCCTTCTCACCCCTAATTTGCATATTCATATGCAAATTAGGATTTGGTTCTGTATTCGGCGAAATATTATGCAAATGATTCGGCCGAATCGGTGCATCCCTAATCCATATGCACTGTTTTTGTTTTTTAAAAATTATACATATTTTTAGAAATATGTATTATGCAAGAAAGCAAAACAGATTTGTAATTTACAAACTGTTTTGGGACTTTCATTAGACAAAAGTTTTCATGGCCCCTTTCTTATTAATTTACCGAATATTAATTGCCCGGTGCAGAGAATACTAAAGTAATACTTGTGTATTGCTTTGTGCTGTTTTGCAGCATGGTGTTATTCTGCTGCAGAATAAAGTACTGTAAGTCTAAATTATATAGTCATATATTACAAATAAGGGATTCCAAGCTTAAAGGAATTGTTCAGTATAAAAATAAAAACCAGGTAAATAGATTGGCTGTGCAAATAGCCAAAAATGTAATGTATAAAGGCTGGAGTGAGTGGATGTGTAACATTAAATCCAGAACACTACTTCCTGCTTTTCAACTCTCTTGATTTCCACTGATCTGTGTTCTGGCTATTATGTTAGATATCCAGTCACTCTAGCCCTTATAGATTACATTTTTGGCTAAGTCACTATATTAGAAACATTTTTATTTTGCACATACCATCTACCCAGTTTTTATTTTTACACTGAACTCTCACTTTAAAGATTGTTAAATTATTTAGAGGATATTAGCATTTTACAGTTTTTACATTATCATATAGTATGTGTATTAAATCAAGGAGCACCTCTGTGAATTACATCCTGGCAACCAATCTCTTATTTCTCAATGTTTTGGAACTCACTTACCTTACTAACCAGGTTATTGTAATTCCTTTTTGTTACCTAATTAATATCAGTAAGTCTATAATACTTCTGTAAATATTGCAATCAATAACACAGTATAAATATGGGAGATATCAGGAGAGTGCAACAGGGCACCTTCAGCACACTGTTGGCCTCTTAACAGCCAATAGCAAAACATAAAGCAGGTGGAAACTGTGAGTAGTCCATGTTACATGGATAGTTGGATACATACCATATTTTCAAAAGTATAGAAATTATATGAACTGTCACCAACCTTTGGTTTTGGTGTAAGATATGTAATTGACATTCTAGTTTCTGAATGGTGTATGTGCTCAGCTAGATTAAAGGAACAGTAACGCCAAAAAGTGGAAGTGTTTAAAAATTATTAACATATATAATGTTGCAATCGCTTTAGGAAGACTACTAGTTTATATAGACAAATTTCTGTGTAGCCATGGGTGCTGCCTTTTAGAAAAGGCACAGGTTACATAGCAGATAACAGATAAGCCCTGTAGAATACAATGGTGTTTTAGCTGTTATCTGCTATCTAAAATCATTTTGCCTTTTCCCACGTTGAATGGCTGCCCCATGTCTAGACAGCAGTTTATTTATATAAACTATAGTAATCTGAAGCAAACGCACCACTTTTACCAGCGCAACACTATAGTACAGTTTTTATAATTTGATACAGTTTCAGTTTTTGACGTTACTGTTCTGTTAAGTTTGATTTCTGAACAAGCAGGTATAAATGAAAGATACAGATGTTGTACCAGAGCACTAACTCATAGTAACCAATCATGCATGCATGCTTTCATTTTTTAACTTGCACAAGACTATTGTACTTGTGGTGCATTATGCCCCCTTTGCTGGCAATTCTTGTTTTGCACAATGGTCCAGCGGGAAGACGTTCCTGGAAATTGTTTTCTATTGATAGTTAAGGTATGTCAGTAAATGAGCCTCTTCCTACTAAATTTCCCTGCAACTTAGTATTTTTTTTTTTGCCCTAAAAAGGGCAGAGGTGGCAGAATGCATTCCATGTATTAAAAGGCTAATTTCCATAGTGACAGAGTAGTTATTGGTCCGACTCTGCAGCTTATCAGCTACTGGATATCAACAGACATCTGCGTCTTGTTTGATGGAAACTATCAAGAAATCCTTTTAGCATTTTTCTTCTAATAAGAGAGTGTCAATCTGACGTGACATTTTGGTTCTGTGTAGCATCTCCTATGGACGAGTGTAAGAATCCAGAGACCATGATGGAAAACAACATGTCTCTAATGCCATTTGAGAGACCGGCTGTTATAGAGAGACTTGCCAGCAACATTGGGAAGCGTAAGAGCTCCACCCCACAGAAGTTTGTGGGTAAGCATCACTTTTTTTCTCCTTAGAATTCCTTTATATATATTGATAATAGCCAATGTTAAAGACAGGGCTGGTCAACCAGTAGCTGTTAGTAAGATACATTTGCTTGCAACCAAATCACAGCCAAAGGTCTTCAGGGTGCTGGAAGTTGAGTATAATAACACACAGAGGCCAGAGGTTGCCAGCTCCCAGGTTTAGGGTGCAGCATTCAGAAGCAATAAACTAGGAGCAAGCAGAGCTATTTGCTATTTGTGCTATCTGTGTTAAACATTAAGGCTATCGTACAAATGCAAATAACATTCTACTACGCAAAAAATAAGTATTTTTTAAATTTGATTTTGTATTTTTCCTTAGAAATTGTAAATAAAATACAAATTCAGTACAACAAAACCACTACTTCCTATGAGAGGAAATGGCATCCATTTTTTTACATGTTCCAAACACCTAAAATACAGATACTGCTGCAGGGAAAGTCCCTTTCTGCAATATTAAAATGAAATTGCTGATATTACACACATAGCACTGCAAAGCTTAACCCTTCACTTGTCTCTGACACATCTCACTTTGACTTGAAAGACCTGCTGTTTGGTATGATCTGAGAGGAGGCTCCCAGTGCTGCTGATTGAGTGCAGCAATGTGAGAGGCTGCATTATATATATATATATATATATATATATATATATATATATATATATATATATATATATATATATATATATATATATTTTGCCCTGGTTCCCTCCATCACTAAGGGCATTCATGCATGCATTACTAATCTTCATCTTTCATTCTATGTTCCCTTCCTTGTAAGGCTAAGGCCACACGGCGCGATTTCGCCGCGATTCTGCGCTGGGCGAGTTGCGAGTCGCTGCGGTTTTTAAGCCGAAATAGCTTTGTTAACTTTGGCGCTGGCGTCAATGCAAATCGCGGCGAAATCGCTGCGCTAATTCACACGCGGCGATTCTTTTTCTACTGTCGCCCGGAAACGCCCAGTGAGGCAACTTCGGGCGACAATAGAAAACGAATCGCCGCGTGTGAATTAGCGCAGCGATTTCGCCGCGATTTGCATTGACGCCAGCGCCAAAGTTAACAAAGCTATTTCGGCTTAAAAACCGCAGCGACTCGCAACTCGCCCAGCGCAGAATCGCGGCAAAATCGCGCCGTGTGGCCCTAGCCTTAGGTGCCCAGACCATGTATTCAAGGTCTTTATGAAACTGTAGAACAGGATTAAAGTTTTTCTTTGATTGAGTTGGTTTTACATAGATGTCCTGCATAAAGGCAAAGTTCTGACCATATAATGGTTACCTTCTTTGAATATAGTGTAAACGAATGCCCCCAGTGCTATGCAGCTAACTCCACAATTGAACAAGTCAAATAGTTTCACAGTTCGGACCCTTTTTATTCTTATTTGAGTGAAGCTTTTAACATTAGAGGTATTTTTGCTGTAAAACTGACAAATTCTAAGAAACCATATCAAAAGCTTGCATATTCTACAACTGAAGAAACCAGTTGGCAGTTGTTTTCCTATGTGAATTTCACATTAGACTTGTGTAAATATTACTTTGAATCCAGTTTCAACTAGCACATTTTCCTGACAGTGTGTGAGGGATGGCGGGTAGCCTTCAATTCTTAGCTGCATGTTTTGCAGTACAAAAAAAAGTTGTTCTTACTATGTATTTATCAACTGTGATATCTGCTGCCATTTCTTCCATCTGTTGAGTTAAAACATTCATCCATTTTTAGTTGACCATTATTTTGGTCCGTTGTGTTCACTGGAAAACTGGTAGGGATTAATTGTGGTTAGTGTTACTAGCAGCACACTGTCTGCTTGTCACGTTAGGACATATACAGCTTTAATGTGCAATTTTTCATGATTTACATTGACTCCAATTAGAGCAACCCCTGGCCATTCCAAGAAATGTGTTTATGCATCTATTGTCAAGTAAATTCATGTTTAACAAAACAGGAAAAACACAACAAGATAAAGACATTTAAAGAATATAAGAACAATGGTTGTATACAAGGTGTTTGTAAGATATAGCTTGCTTTTAGAACATGTTGTATGGATTGGTATCCACAGACTGAAAGCAGGCATTGAAGATTTAATAAGTGGTCATACAAATTGGCTACAGACAGAACAGTTTGTATTGTAATTCACAAACTTATAACAGATGGTATAGAATGTAGATTTTCTCTTTCTAAGTTGAAAATTATATATTCTTTTGAATTTTTTTTTTTACTTTCCAGGTGAGAAGCTCATGAGATATGGATATCCTGACTTGCACTTTGATATGACCTATGAGAAAGAGGCAGAAATAATTCAGTCACAAATGATGGATCAGGCTATTAACAATGCTATAACATACCTGGGAGCAGATGCACTGCGGCCTCTCATACACCACTCAGCAGCTGCCATACCTGAGGTCCCACCAATTGTCAGTTCACTTTACTCTCAGGTCTATCATCCAGCCAGATTGGAGAGACCCACCAGCAGAGAGACATCAGACAGCAACGATAACAACATGGATGGCCCAATCTCCCTTATCAGACCAAAGAACCACCCTCAGGAGAGAGAGGCATCACCCAGCAACAGCTGCCTTGATACTACTGACTCAGAAAGCAGCCACGAGGACCAGCAATCCTACCAGGGCAACCATGCCTTAAATTCAAAAAGAAAGCAAAGTCCCATGTATCCCAAGGAAGATGGCAAAGCACAGGATGCCACCAAGTCCAGCTTGGGTTCTTCCAAGGATGTCTACAGAGTTTTTAATAGTGAAGGAGAGCAAATTAGAGCATTTAAATGTGAGCACTGTCGGGTGCTATTTCTTGACCATGTCATGTATACGATCCATATGGGCTGCCATGGGTACAGGGACCCACTTGAGTGCAACATTTGTGGCCACAGGAGCCAGGACCGCTACGAGTTCTCTTCTCACATTGTTCGGGGTGAGCACCCCTTTCAATAGCTCATTATTGGACTGGGTTATTATGAAGAACTGCACATGAAGAAATACTGCACTTATGTTTTCTCCTGACAGTCATTAGGTGTAATGTAAAGGATTCACTTTTTGTCGAATTCGTTTTTGGGGTTTTTTTTTTTTTACATTTTCAGTCACGTTACTTATTGTTTCTGACCTTTACAGAAAAAAGCTAATTTCAAATTTCCACAACCTAACAAAATAATATTTAATCTTACAATGGAAGCAGAAAACAGAGCATGGAATATTACCCATGTTCCATTGTATTTTCAGTCTCTGGCCACAAAAAGGTTTGGGGGTAGGCAGCTCATTACAAATTTTCTACTGGTAGTGTCTGACCATCACAAACCCATCTGCCAGGACAATTTAATTTTACAGCATTACACAGGAGTGAGGATTGGGTAATTCTTCTTCATTTCTAATTGTATGTTCATTAGTGTTGGCTTAATAATAATGACTATTTGGAGCTAATGTGACCAGCCACTTATTGAGACTCACCCAGCTTTACATATGTTATTACTTTGGTTGTTTTAAAGGATGTTCAAATCTTAGTAGCACTTTAAAAGATGAACCAATGTATATGTGAGTTTTTACAGTAGGTATCTACACATACCTACCGTTCATCATTGTGTTAGGTGCTTCCTAACTTTTTTCGTTTTTTAACATGTAATACTACTTTTATCTTCATTGTTACCTAGTTTAATTGCTGGTTTTACCAGCGCTGATAGCAGTGCTTCCAGCAGTTGGTAACTGTATTAAATGCAGTCCTTTTAGCTGGACATTGCCCATCATGGTACATTGTAAATAGTGTCAGAAAGAAGCAACATTTGGCAAGAAGTAGGCATTTTAATTTCTGCTACAAGTAGCAGTGATCCATCCCAATTCCTGAGTCATTTCGCCTAGATTAGACACCCCTGCTGTAGGAGTTCTGTAATAATGCCTTGTTGGAATGATAAACTTAAATATTCTACAGCTACATATGGTATACCTAAAAATCATATTTTTCTTAATCTAGCACTGGAATTTTGTGCAGCAATCACATTTTTATTGTTTCCATAATCATGATTACTATTTCCCTTTATATTGAAGATTAAGTGAATTTTGCTGACACAGCAGTGGGGATCCAGGGTGCACCCATTACTCCCCAGTATGGTCATTACTTTTATTGAGTATTTGACAGGTCTATGTTCTTTGGCAAACTAGAAAACAACCTGAAGGGTTTGAGCCTTCTAATGCAAACGTATTACAACGTCTCATAACCAACTATTACAAAGATCTTAAACTATTGAACATACTGTTATCCTTACATAATCAATGGCTTCGTTTGGCACTGAAATTTTACCCGGGTTCATTTATCCAGTGTTAGTAGTATCTGTTGTCTAGGGAACTTAAATCAAACCACATGGTGGATTTGTCAATTTACTGTAATTTGTTTTATTGTGAGTAGAGGGAAATAACTTGGCATTATTCCATCCCCATGATTTTGTGAGCCACCCCTAGCTGCACATGCCTAGATGTAACTGGCTACAGGAGAGTTGTCTCTGACCCAGTCTATACCGGAGGCTCACTTGTGCCCTAATTTGGCACCACATACTTGCACTTAACCTATTAAAACAACTTTATTGCCTCCCATATTTTTATATTGTAGACTACACATATATATATATATAGAATCTGCTCAGTTCCTGAGCAGTTCATTCCTCAGATTTGTTCCTTGTCTATGAATTATGAGTCTCTACTGAGAGCATTTTGTATAGTATAACCAGTGTTGCCACATTCCATCAGATAAGTGCAGCTCCACCCACTTGTAATCACTGGAATAGTGACAAAAGCCTGCTAGTTGGTGCCCATCGAGAGCTGGAACTCTAGAGCTATAAACCAGTTATATTATATATATAAAAATATATATATATATATATATATATATATATATATATATATATATATATATATATATTAGAAGACTAGAATAAGATGTTAATGCTAATTTGACAGTGTTTAGAGAGTGTTTGATTTGAGGCTGCTTTCACTGTATATTGTGTTTTCAGTCCTCCAAAAGCTTATTTCCCTCTGTCTGATGCTATTAGTTACGGGCATTGGATTCTTTTGTGGAGATAAGTGTGTGACTTTCAGCTTTGCTGTAGACCAGCTCATAACATAATCACACAATATTCTCATATCTTCAACACTTATTGATTGTTGATTATGAGAATATTCTGCTGTGAATTGTCAGTCAGAAACATTGTAAGCTTGGTTAAAGCTATACTGACACGTTCCTATAAAAATCATAGGAACTTGTCAGTATCAAGTAAATGATGGACCCGTAATAGTTACCCGCAAAGCCCCCCAACCCCCGCAAACCTGCGTTCACCTGGTAATTGATCTTCTGTACCGTTTCAGTGACGCTGGGCTGGGGGCATTGCGATCCTTCCATAGGCTGATAATGAATGAAAAGAGGAATTCAGCTTATGGAAGGATCGCTCCAGCCCAGTGTCATTGAAGCAACGCGTAAGATCTGTTAGTGGTGTCAGCCTTCTGCTGCACACAGGTTCGCAGGGAACAATTACAGGTGCAGCACTGACACGTTCCTATGATTTTTATAGGAACGTGTCAGTATCTCTTTAAGTAGATAAGTATATCTGTGAAGTGTTCCTGCATACATACTTCTATGTCAGTCTTATTATTCAGCCAACATAAT
Organism: Xenopus laevis; assembly: GCF_017654675.1. Taxonomy (NCBI): domain Eukaryota; kingdom Metazoa; phylum Chordata; class Amphibia; order Anura; family Pipidae; genus Xenopus; species Xenopus laevis. The sequence goes on from NC_054388.1 coordinate 75,021,295, forward strand.
AGAACATATCAGGTAGCGTACTGAAGTACACAATTTTTTGGAAGTCATCTTGCTGCTAGAGCATTGACAGGGCCCAACACTGGAATTCTGTGCATTTCTACTTAAGATGCCTTCTTGAATATTTAATAATAGCAAGACAATTATTAATCAGTATGTTTTACAAATCACTCAGTGGTGGTTGTTTTTTTTTTTTGTTGTTTTTTTAATAATTTAACTCAGCTTTGGATTTCTGGTGTCACCTATGATGGATGGGGCTTCAGAATGATGTCCCATATCTAAGCGTAGCAGGAATTCAAGATACTTTTGTGTACAGAATGAGGGGCAAAGAGCGATGAATGCATCATTGTGCACCCCCTCCATCAAGGCCACTGATTTTCTTATCTTTGTGGTTAAATGATCTGTAATACACGTGGGAGCAAACTTTGGGAGAGTGAAGCACACTTCAGCTGGACATGGGTCATTAAAATCCAGACTTACCTCAAGTGACGCCCCAACGTGTCTGAAGAGGGTACTCCACTTTGTCCCTTTGCTATGCACTTACTGGTGTCCAGCAGCACTGGAATCTTATGGGTTTTTTTTCTGCACATTGAAACAAAGATTGGACTTTGTGTTTTCTTATACTGTGATTAACAAGATAACTGCAGGTCATCATTCCTGGTAACTGGTTATATTATCACCTCATTTATGTAGCAACATTTCTTAAATACTATTAAGGGTGTACCAAGCACAGGTTATATTCTATCCACTGATTCACAGGACATATGGACCCCAATCCATTAATCCAACTATCCTATTCGTAGGATAAGCATTTAAAGAGAATGAAGGTCTCAATCACTGCAGAGTGCCAAATGTTAGGCACCCCCTAATGATTGTAATGACAAACTATATTGGTCAGGGAGCTTTTCAGGGAACAACACAAAGCATTCTTCTTTTTTCTCTGTGCGGGCGTGCGTGTGCAATAATGTGAAAAGCTGTACTTTAAATAAATGCAGAAGAAGAAGATGATTGATCCACAGTGCTTGCTGAAAAGTCCCCTGGGCCGGAGCAGTTTTCTGCCACCAGAAATGGGGTATCAGGTAGATGATTACAATCACCTATTGGAACTCCCAGTGATTGAGACTTTCTTCTCCTTTATGTAAAGGTGAGAGCAACTCAGGCCATGGTCAAGTAGATATCCTTTTAAATGTCTCCATCTGTATTGTGAAAACATGTGTAATTAATCAAAAGTAATGTAAGCAACACATGGGAAATGTAGATGTTGTTATTTTTAATAATGTAGTCCTGAACAAAAAGAGGAAAAATTGCTTGAGTGTAAGTTGAGCTGAACTACATATTGTTCCTATCTGAAACACATTTATTTACATTGATTACGCCTGTGCGGCATCTTATAGAAGAACAGCAGTAGCTTTCTGTTCTACAAAGCAAAAAGTATTTGCAAGCAAAATATAACAGGGTGTTTAGTATACTGGTGGTACCGTTTGTATTAGTTACCAGCTGTTGGTAATTAATTCATAGTATATATTATAACATATATCCTTTTCTCTCATACAATTCACTTAAAGATTAGAGGATAGGAAAATGGAATTGCTTTGTAGACATTGTCAGAGGAGCAGTGGCAAATTGCTTCTTACTTAATGCAAGTTTTGCAAAACTATGGAAACGAAATGATGAGTGTTACAAAATAATATTTGGCATAGGAGCATCCATACTGGAGAAATGCTTTATTTCTTCTTAATCCTTTATAGCCTGTTGTTTTTTTTGTTTTTTTTTGATCTTGCAGTTGCCAGTTAAAATGTAGCATGACATAAATCAAACTTTTCATTTCTACAACTCTCCTGGTTAATATGGTAATTTTTGTAGGGTTTATATGCTATTGAAATGCCCAGATTTGATCTGTCAATTGAGTTGGTGCCGACCTTCTGGGCATACAGTATGTGCCTACTTGGGACACTGTTTAGACAGATGCTGCAAGAAGCTTTTCTTCAGTCAGCCCAAACAAAGCGATTATTTAAGAGGTTGCTGCACACGTGTGA